>NC_025999.2:3722599-3875488 GCF_000442705.2 Elaeis guineensis
ATGAGTTTATCCTTTGGACTCACTGTATTCAAAGGCACTGAAACTTCAGTGTACGGGTCCCTCTTATGTGAGATCACATTCCAGCGAGAGACGGTGGGTGGGGTTAGGTGTGCGTCACTAAATTAGGTTGCTTTTAAGCCTTGCACCCTCTACGCCCATCTCCGAGTCCGTGGTCGACAGTTTAAGGCTAGTGGGCCCAGACTTCAGAGGAGAGCTTACCATGCAACATATACTCTCGTCAGGCCGCGACGAATTGTCCACTCCGCCTGCGCGATGTTTCTTTTCTTTATTTCTCGATGTTCTCCGCCCACGCAATCCTTTTTTTTTCCCCTCCCATTCGCTTTCTTGCTTTCCCATCTACCACTCACTTTCCAACCTTTCCCTTGGCTTCTCTTGCCTTCGGCAGCCTTTTTTTTTTTCCTTCCTTTCTCTCCCTCTTTTTTCTCCCTTTCCTTTCTTGTTAACGACTGTTACCTTTTTTTATTAATGTTTCTCCTGTAGCACCAAAGACAAATACAAAAGATCCATAGGATTATGTTATATCAGATGAGAGGTGTTTAAAACCAGCAACAGGGTTGAGCGAAGCGGACGAAAAGAGTTTGGCATTTACCGTGGTTCGCTGTCAGCTTTGGTTGTGTCGAATCCCAATATTTCTTTACGATATCCGGCGAGCAGGAAATGAAATGCCGATAATCTCCCATATTCATTTATCATTTTTTTATGATGCTGATACGACATGTCTACAGGGACAACGGATCTCATGACAGTTGTCGCTCCAACCAACCGTACTCTCCGTTTCCTGCTATTGTATTCTATTTATTGTCTATACCCATTCATTGCTCGCGTTACTCATGTATCTCCCCCTACACGAAAGTTTCGTATGCAGGTGGTTGGCTGGAGTGGTTTGGTTATGCCTCGTTAAACTCCTGATCAAATCCAACCATATAGAAGAAAATATATAATATTTTTTCTTCACAGTGAAGCATCTAATTTTAGCTTAAACACTTGGCTCTTTTGTTTTTATTTTACAAGGTAACGTACACTAATGGTTAAGGTGGTGGGTCTTGCTCGCGTGGCCCTTCTCTCCTCATCATCTTCTATCTATTTCTTAATTCTATAGTTGTTTTTGGATTTTAGTTATTTAAGGACTTGAAAATTGAAATCTACGGATCCCTTGTCATTAAGGACTGGATGGCATGTTTCGTAAATTAGTTGCGACGGTAGGACAAAAGTTGACCGTCTCGAAGGAAGAGAGGGCTCCGAAACGCGGTGAAAAGTCGCGAAGGCGAAGCTGGAAGGTAGCCCAGCCCAGCTGCCGCACTCTTTGGGATCCGTCACATCCACTCATCGATGCATAACAGACACAGCGAGACCAACCAATCTTTACCCTACACGTGCCAGCTGGTGGGAACGTGGCACAATCCAAGTAGCTTGTTGCTCGATGCGCTGCGCAGATACATCCAGATCCTCACCATTACTCCACGCACGGTTCTCTCTTTTTAGCACAGGAACGCACATATAGCCAACCAGCAGGATTAAAAAAACTTAGGGCCTGTTTGGTGTCATTGTAGTTTTTGGTTTTTTTTTTTTTAAAAAAAATAATAAACATGTTTGATTGAAAGCAGCGTTTTTCAATTAATATAATATTAAAAAAAATATGTTGGTTGTTTTTCTCCGTGCTAAGAAGTGGTTTTAGAATTTTTTTTTTTCTCGCGCTTAAAGTCGGAGGATATTGCCGTGGAAATGGCTTCCAAGTTCCAACCCGGCCAATATATACGTGCGCTGCCTCTGCTCCCATGTCGATTCACCGAGGGCCTTTCCCACCGCACCACTGTCATCCACTGCTTCGAGTGCCGTTGATACCTCCACCCCCTACACATCTTCATCGCTGTCGAACCCGAGGCCAAGGAGCTCCTTGCCTTCAACCTCCATGCCTCAACAAGCCCCTCACCCAAGCTCCTCGTCTAGACCGATCCCTACTCCAACCACCTCCGCCTCAAGCCCCACATCCGCCATGAGGTCCTTCGTGGTGCCATCCTTAAGCAGTCCCATCTCGTCGACCTCACTGTCCACCACCAGCTCTGCCTCTCTGCTCCCACGCCCATCCTGACCCCGATCAGTGGCTTGTCGCCATCCAAGTCCGCCAGCACATTGCCCACCACTGCACATTCTTCTTCTTCCAGCAGCTCATCCTCCACCACGGTGCTGCCACCCGCACCCTCCGTATCACTGAGAACGATCGTGGCCTCGATTTCTTCTTCGGCAGCCACTCCCACGCCGTCAAGTTCGTCGATTTCATCTCCGATGTCGTTCCCATCCGCTCCCATTACGATAAACAAATCGAGCATCTGAGTGGATGAGAAAGTGGAGAGAAGGAGAGGAGGCAGAGAATGAGGGAGAGTAGGTGAAGGGCAGATTTTGCCATATTTTGGAGGGGGTGATGGGAAGAAAAAAAAGTTTTTAAATAAATTTTAAAAAATATAATATAAAAAATAAAAATAGTTTTTAATTTTTTAAAAATAAAAAATTCACAAAAAATGATAGAATTTTTTACATAGTGTATTTTTAAAAAAAATTTGAAAATACCATGGCTCAAGAACTATTTACCAAACTATCATGGGTAGGCCACGTCGGATAAATTCGTGGGTTCAACCCACGAATTCACTGTTTACATGAAAAATTTATGGGTTGAACCTACGAATTCTTTGATCCACGTGGCTCTCATACATGAACGTTGAGGCTCCACGTGGCCAGCATGCACGAAAATTGAAGTTTGAATTCGTGCGTTGAAGACATGAATTCAATTTAATTCGTGCTTTCAACCCACGAATTCAAGGTTTTTTTTTAAATCGTGACCTGGGGTCGCGTTCTCCATCGATCCTCCCCAAATCGTCGATCCCCACCTCCCCTACCCCTCCGACAGCGGTCTCGCCTCAGATCGCACCCATCGGATCCCCCCTCCCCTACCCCCGATGCTCCCCTCTGACAAGGGTTGCCCTCCCTAGGCCCCGTCCCTCCTCCACGATCCCCCCTGCCCCTCCCCCCCCCCCCGCTTGCCTGTGTCGTCACCCTTGGATCATGCCCACCGGACCCCCCTCCCCACCTCCCGGTGCTCCCCTCCCCTTCGACAAGGGTCGCCCTCCCTGGGCCCCATCCCCCCTCCACAGTACCCTCCTGCTTGCCACCCCCCTCCACGATCCCCCCATCCGCCTGTGTAGTTACCCTCAGATCGCACCCGTCGAACCCCTCCTCCCCCACCCCCCATTTCCTCACCCTCTGATCGCGCCGCCCAGACCCTCTCCCCCTACCCCCCTCCCCTTCGATAAGGGTCACGCTCCCTGTGCCCTGCCCCCCTCCATGGTCCCCCCTCCCCCTGCCGGCTGTCGGTCCGATCATCGGTGTCCATCATCCTGATAATCTTTTTTATATCATTATCTATTTTTTAAATTATTATAAATAAAAAAATAAAATTTATAATTATAAATTTTTTTTAAGTATGTAAAATTTTATAATATTATAAAAAATTATTGAGTCACATAATTTGTTTAAGTGAATTATTATTAAAAAAATTTATTTTAATTACTGACTTTTAGCTATGTAGTTTACTTTATTTTGTATTTAATTGGTGATTTTATATAGAGCATGCTAAAATTATTGTATTTGTTATGTATGTAGTGATAGAAAAAAATATCACGGTCTTATGCTACATAAATGGTTCTCTAATTTATAGGTCAAATGGTATTAAATACATTTATCGTCCTTAAAGGATAATTAGAATTAAACCTAGAATTAGATTTGAGGAGTTGGAGAATAAATTATACAGAATTTTTTATATAGATAAAAGCAAGAATAGACTCACGATGATATATAGATATCCACAGGTTGTGCAACCGACATTATTAAAGTATGAACATATTTCGATTAATAAAGATGAAGATATTGAAGTAATTTTTTCAACGGTTAATTCGCACCTATGTTTATCGGGTGTAGAGTTGTATCTAGAAGTGCAGCCTATTGAAGCTGAACAAGATGAATATGAAGTAGCCGATAGAGATATAAGAACAACTCAGGATATTGAACAGATCGGTTCATCTAGAATAACGAACAGATTGATCTATCTAGAACAACTCAGGGCACTGACCATGTACCAGGGACTCAAAGTTTCAGACATGCAGAGGATCAATTCCCTATAGTAGATCTTGATGTGACAGGTGTCACTATTAGACAATCATTAATTTATACACTTGTCGATGATATGGTATACATAGATAATCAGCTATTTGAGGAAGATAACATATGAAGTGGAGATGAAATGTACTTCCATCCTCAGCAAGCTGGTACTTCTACTAATATAGAGTGCGAACCTATGGAAGAGCACCCAAATTTAGAGGTATTTGAAGCTCCTTCTGGAATATTTAGATTAATTGATTGGACGTCAGTTAATATATCAATGTCTTCTAGATTGGAGGCATGGTGTATCAGCTGGAAAAGATGTGTCGAGTTGTCAAAAGGACTTTATTTTGTAGATAAGATGGAACTACAAACTATAGTCAAATAGTACCATATTGAGAGGTATTATGAATTTAGAGTTATCGAGTCAGAGCCAAAGCTTTGAGCAGTAAAATACAAAAATAGAGAGTCAAGATGCAATTGGATGCTTCGAACTGTTAAGCGATACGATTATTTTAAAATCACAAGATATATCGGTTCACATACATGTGTTTCAGCTATGCTTTCTCAAGATCATTCTGGTCTTGATTCAAACTTTATTGCCAATTAAATTCAGGATGTTGTAAAGAAATATCGATAATTTTTATTGCTGGCATCGGTGTAATTATTAAAAATAGATTCAACTATACGGCCAGTTATAGAAAGTTATGGGAGGTAAAGCAAAAAGTAATGGCATTGACATATGGATATTGGGATAAATCTTATGACCTATTACCAAAATGGTTGCGTACTGTACAGAAATTTAATCCCAGCTCTTGGGTGAAGTTCATCAGCACTTCCACCAGTTATCCTCCATTGGCTACATTTGATCGTGCTTTTTGGGTATTTGCACTATCAATTGAAGGCTTCAAACACTATCGACCGGTTATCAGTATCGATGCTACATTTATGTACGAAAAATATCGAGAGAAGCTGATGATTGCAACAGCTGTTGATAGGAACAACCAAAATTTTTCACTTGCCTTTGCTATAGTAGACAAGAAGTCTAGTGATACATGGGGCTGGTTCTTGGTTTGTCTTAGATGTGGTATTACATCACGTCATGGTATATGTCTTATTTCAGATCGGCATTCAGGTATATTGTCGACTTTGTAGAATGAACATCTTGGCTGGCAACCTCCAGATCCACATCATGTTTATTGTTTGTGCCACATAGCGAGTAACTTCAATACTCGATTCTGAGACTCCAGACTCAGAGATTTGGTGAAAAGAACCAGAATGCAAATACAACTTAGGAAGTTCAATGAATGTATGTTGAAGATTGAAAAGATGAATTCAGAAGCTATTCAATGGTTGAATAAAATTTTCGTAGAGAAATGGTCTCGTGTACATGATAGTGATCGAAGATTTGAAATGATGATCACTAATTTATCTAAATAATTTAATGGTGTACTGAAAAATATATGCTTTCTGTCGGTAACTTCATTGGTGCAACTAACATTTTTTTCGACTTGTATCATATTTTGATGGTCGACGTGCCCAGGTAGATGAAGCATTAATTAGAGGTAAAAGATTTGTTTCATTTGCTATAACTTATGTGATTGCCAACCAATCAAAAGCAATATCTCATAATGTCACAAAGTTTGATAGAGCAAGTGAAGTATTTCAAGTCCAAACAACATTCCATGGGCCGTATAACAATAAAGGCAACAATACTCAGATGATGGTAGATTTTAGTAAAATCAATACATTTAAGTTATTATGTATTACAAATAAAAAATAAATTTTTGATCCAATAAGCTAATATGCTTACAGATAGTACGATTATCTGAGCGTACATATACGTGTCAGAAATGGTAGTATTATCATTTACCATGTTCTCATGTGATGGCTGCCTATGCACATGTGTCAATTGATTTTTGACAATATGTTGATCGGTGTTACACACTAGAGGAGTATCATCGTAGTTACAGTCATCAATTTCAACCCATCCCGCATGTAGATTATTGAGTGCAACAAACAAGTGACATCACTATTATACTATAGAAAGAACGATTGCGATAAAAGGAAAGGCCATGATTCTCTAGACTGAGGAATGAAATGGATTGGACAGAAGTCAAAAACAGAACTAGGTGTCAAAATTGTTGTGAAGTTGGATATAGCAGACGGACATGTTCGAGAATCAGAGAATGAATTTTTTTTATTCCAACTTGTATTATTACTAGAAAAAAATTTTGTATTATTATCAATTATAATGTGGTACTACTTTTGTTCCGACTTATTTTGAATATGTATTTCTTTGATGGAGTATCAAATATGTGTTTATTTAATTCAGTAACAAATTTTTTTTACAAATGTCTTCTATAGTATTGTTCATATGGAGCCAGGGCCGGTAGATCAAATGGTGTTATATGCTCAGGCATCTCATCGGTCTTCCACCATTTGGGATGGATAGGTATGTATTTATATTAGATATGTTTAAAGACTCGGAGATTTGAGTTAACTTCTTTTCATGTTTATAAGAATATTCTTTTCTTCGATGTCGATGGTGAGAGCTAGCCTTTACTCGCTCGACCCCACTGGATATATGGATAGTTTCACTTTTGTAGTAGACGAATTTTTATGGGCTTCGCCGTATGGGATTCATCTCGCTAGATTGGCATTTGATCATCGCATTCGTAGAGCGATGGCATCCAAAAACTCATACATTTCATCTGCCACCTGGTGAGTGCTCTATCACTCTGGAGGACGTTAATATTCAATTGGATTTACCAGTTGATGGTCTTCCAGTGATAGGTAGCACACGTGAGGACTTGCGTCAGATATGCTTTGATTTGCTAGGTGTTGTCCCACCTGCTGATAAACTCAAGGGTTGCCGATTGAATCTTGTATGGTTGGGACAGCAGTTTTTCGAGCTACCACTAGATGCAGACATTATAGCCATACAGTGTTATGCTAGGGCATATATTCTGTAGCTGATGGGAGGGTGTTTATATACAGATAAATCAAATAACATGATGCATATAATATTTTTGCCACTACTTGTCGATTTTGAGTCTGCAGGACACTACAGCTGGGATAGTGCGGGCTTAATTGTATAGAGAGCTTTGTAGGGCAAGTAGGATAGATGCATATGATATTATGGGACCTTTGATTTTACTCCAGGTGTGGGCCTGGGATAGGTTTCTATCTATAGCTCCTCATTGGTTACTTCAGCCTCCTATAGATCCTATTATAGATTTGGCAGATGGAGATGCATTACTAGTTGGTCCTCTAGCCATGAGGTATATAATTATATATGCCATTGTAAACTTCAAACTCCAAGTTTTTATCTTTGAAGTACACTTGTATGTACCATTATAATTTCATTATGTAGGTGGAGAGATGCTTTTGAGGTGATGGAAGTTTCTACCCATATTTTACTGAGTTATCAGCTTCATCTTGATCGTCTCGGATTTGAGCAGGTATAAACATAACTGATTTCATTATTTAGATAATCTCTTGGAACGACTATGTTCATATTACTTATACTTAATTCTGTGGATGAAAAGATTGTATGGCAGCCATATACTCCTCTGGTCCTAGCAAGTCTATCAGATTATTGTTTTAGTGGACAGCACACTTTTATACTTTTTTATCGTCGAGTGGCACTATGCAGATAGAGTGATGCGCCAGTTTAGATTACAATAGACTATCCTGGAGGTTTGTAATACGGATTCTAGACTTCATCATATCGACCTTCGGAGGCACGCTGATCATGATTGAGGAAGAATTCATCAGCAGTGGGTTGCACTTTGAGAGAGCCGGTAGGATTATATTGTAGACGGTCCAACGGCCGACGGTATGATCGACTATTATGATGACTACATGGAGTGGTATCGTCGCATTACGCATTGATTCATTTATCGTGATGGAGCGATGATTGACTATCTGATAAGGTTTCATATTTTATTTTTAATTTTCTATGATTAATACATGTTTATTTGCCTACTGCTCATTCTTTATTTGTGTCAGAGTGACAGTCTAGCGAGGATTCATCGTTTAGCTCATCCAGACTCATTATCCACATTCGGACAGTTTATCCAGGATATTTGTACTTTAGGCCTCCACGTCATTCAACAGCATGCTCATATCTCCACCGATATCCACGATCATGGCCATAGCACTACAAAGTCCACTCCTTCACCTTTCATGCATCTCTCATTATGAGGAGCACCTGCATTGCATAGAGGAGGTACCAGACGATATTGTTCATCATCATTTTCGATCCTGGATCTTCCATCATTCAATTCATATATGCCCTCACCCGTGTATATGCATGATGATATGACCCAATTTCAGTCCACAGAGGAGACTGCATCACATTTTCAGTATGCAGCGGCTGAGTATGAGGGATCGAGTGAGGGTCTGATGGAGTATCGTACGGAGTCACATGAGGGTCCGACTCAAGGTTCGGGTGAGCATCGTACCGAAGAGCACGACGGTCTGACTAAAGGTCCGAACGAGCATCGTACTGAAGGACCGAGTGAGGCTCCACCTATGGGTCGTCAAGTGTAACCTGCAAGGAAAAAATGAAGACTGCCTTGTGGCACATGATGTATATATTTTTATGTTTTTTCATATTTGTAGGACGTATGGATCTATGCTTTGATTTTGGCGAAGTTCGAGGAGATTCTTGTTCCTGACTTTGTACGGTAGCTCCAACAACAAAACTTACATCGAACTAATGAAAATTTTTCATTAGATTAAAATTCTGCATTAATGAGTGCACATTAGATTTTTAAACTGCATGTCATTTTAATCAGACCACTAACTTACAACCAATAAGCCTGAGTAGCCAGTTCAACTTTATATGAAAATCAAAGTGCAGAATGTATCAGAAGAGGCACAAATTGAAAAGGCTAAAAAGCAAAAAGTCCAATGTAATGCAGCAAACAAAAAAATTATGATCCTAATAATTTAACAAAAAAAATTAAAAAAATTAAAAAATTGAACTGACCTAGCGATCGACCGACTCCATCCTACGTTGACCGCATTGGCACATTTTGCATGCCATAGTGGTCGATCGAATAGGAAGACCTGGGTCGACCAGGCAGCTCAGTCTACAGTGATCGATCGAAATCACTAGGCGATCGACCGCACACAAAGGGAAATGATCTCCTGGTTGACCGGCCTAAGGTTCCAGGCTCGATCGATTAGCTTGGTCTGCCATGGTCGATCAAAATTCTCAGGTGGTCAACCGCAATGGCACAGCTTGCATGCCACAGTGGTCGATCGAACTGACCGACTTGGGTCGACCGATCGGCTTGATCTACAGTGGTCAATCAAAATCACCAGGTGGTCGATCGCACGCAAAGAGAAATGGTCTCTTGGTCGATCAGGCTAAGGTTTCGAGCTCGATCGGTCAGCTCGGTCTGCCGCAGTCGATCGAAATTCCCAGGCGGTCGACCACAATGGCACAGCTTGCATGCCACAGTGGTCGATCGGCCTGAGGTTCTGGGCTCAATCGGTCGGCTCAGTGGGACTCGATCGATCGGTTTCCTTAGGTGGTCGACCATCCTGATCAATTTTCAATATATTTTTTAAATTATAAAATTTTTTACTCAATTTTTTATAATTATTGATTGGACATTAATTATTGATTAACTACTCTACTGTCAAAATCATATCTTAAATTTCACATAATTTTGATCAGATTACAAGATTTCTCATCTAAAATGACAGCAACAAAAGAAAGGTGCATATGCTTACATCAAACTGAAGTACATTTATCTAAAAATAAATGAAAAAGATGACAGATCTTTGGATGAAGCCTCACATACTGCTACTAATCACTGAAGTTTAATCATCCGAAGCAAGGTCCTGTGGTGGTGGAGAAAATTGATGATAAAAATACTGTACGAACTGATCAAATCGTCCAAATCCCTCATCCAATCGGGCACCCATCTATGCAAATCTCTCATCCAGTTGAGAATCCATATATGCAAATCTCTAGCTAACAAATATCTCCAATGCATCTATGCGAGCAGATAATGCATGCTGATCGGATGACTGCTGATCGGACTGTGTAGCATGTGTATGCTGTTCTTTATCGGTAGGCTGACCACCTCCTTCACCGCTATGTTCTTCTCAATCTAATGTAGGCGTACGCATCCATACCCCATCATGAAATGTATATCCCATGCGCCTCAGAGATGTATGATTGTAAATATTACTACGTTTAACCTGGACAACTTCATCATCAGCCGTGATATGGACATCAAATGTCTCGAATATAGCAGTTAGAATAGCTCCATATGGCAAGATGGTTTTTGAACTTTGAAAACATTCATTCGTATAAAACATCATTAAATAAGGCAAATTAACCCTATCACCTGAAAGAACCATTCTGAGGAGATAAACATCTAAATATGATACATGTTTTCTATGACCTCCTCTGGATAGAAAATTAAATGTAAAAATATGATAGATTAACCTAGTTTCAAGTGGTAATAGATTTGCATCAGATTTAGTGGTCGCACTTATATTATCATCAAAAATAATTCTAATACAGGAAGCATAGTCTAATACTGGATGATTCCAAACAATACTACTATTGAAAAATTTATCACCATCTGATGGGATATCTAAAATTTGACTTAAAACTTCACAGTCAAATTCAATCAATTATCCTTTAACATATGATGAAATAGAACAAAACTTACTATTAAAACTAAAATTACTATAAAATAGTGAACCAGAGTAGGATATGTTGGCCTGTTGAGCGTAATCATAGATAGCCAACCATCCTTTCAAACAAAAATTTAATATAAAAATCATTAAAACTATTTAAATCGACTATTCTACCTCCTACAACTTTTTTTTTCAAACAAATTTAATTAATTTTTTTTACTACACTTACTATTTAGAGAAAAAGACTCTTCATACCTACGAGATGGTTGCTTTCCTTTCTCTACTCGAGCCCTCTTCCCTTTCAACAAAACTCCATTTTTTTTTTGAAGCTATAATCGGTTTTAAGAAGGGGGATTAGAATTTATGGATTAAATGCACCAATACAAAAAAAATTCTGAAAAGCTCGATGAGTAGGGAGGGTGGGGGTGGGATTTAAAGACAATAAAATTATGTGTTGGAACTGTAATTTTTCGAATTCGTGGGTTTAACCCACGAATTCATTCAATGGTATGAAATTTCAAATAAATTCATGGGTTCAACTCACGAATTCATTCAACGATAAAGAATTTCCAATGAATTCGTGGGTTGGGTTGGAACTATAATTTTTCGAATTCGGGGGTTTAACCTACGAATTCATTCAATGGTATGAAATTTCAAATAAATTCATGGGTTCAACCCACGAATTCATTCAACGATAAAGAATTTCCAATGAATTCGTGGGTTCAACCCATGAATTCAAGAATTCATGGGTTCAACCCACAAATTTTATTCAAAATAAAAAAAAAAAAAATCATGGTTGGGGGCACGGACATCTGAATTCATGGGTTGGACGTACGAATTTATTTGATTAATTCATGATTCCAATCCACGAATTCAAATTTTAAAATTTGTGTAAAAATGTCAGGTGGATCAGAGAATTCGTGGGTTCAACCCACAAATTATCCACTTGGACAGTGAATTCATGGGTTAAACTCATGAATTTGTCCGACGTACCCATCCCACGGTAGTTTGATAAATAATTTTTGAACAATGATATTTTTGAAATATTTTATTAAAAATATATTATTTAAAAAAAAAATGGAAATTATACCACACGTTACCTTAGGTAAATGAATTTTGTTATAATCATCAATACTAAATAATAAATATTAAATAAATATTATATTTATTGATTAATATCAACCGTAATTTATAAAATTACATGACGGCAACGGAGGGCGCAGCCGAAAAACCTAGATTAGCTTTAACAAAGCAAGTCAAATGGAGCGCTGGAGATGCAGGGACACGTGGAACGTGCATTCTTTTTAACCAATCTCGGAGAGGTAGAGCTTAGAAACCAGCGGCAGCGGCAGGTAGGTTTTTGTCAAATACGCCATTACTTCAGTTCTGACGTGCATGGATCTCAACTAAAAAAATAAATTAATAAAATATTATTTAGATTCGTCACTTCAATATAAATATTTAATATCTATTCGTATAATCAATATGAAATTAAACATGCCCATATGGATTATCATAACATCCAGGTTTAGAGCCCGCCATCGCTTAATTTTTTATACGTCTACCGAGGTGATTGTTGGTATACAAAAATATAGTGGTAAACAAAAACTATAGTTATGTTGGACATTTGATGCTATATAAAATTTTGATAAATTTGTATGAAATAATTATGTCATGAAAAGCTCTAGCTATATCAAGATTTTTAAATGTTGTCTAGATATAGGAGTTTATTTTCTCACAAAATTAAAAAATTTTATAATTTTTTTTAAAAAATTTAATTGAGGAACATGTCGGAAGCTTTATTTTTATTTCTCTCCTCCCATTGGGAAGAAAAAGAAGTGCTTCAAGAAAATTACTAACATGGATGCAGGAAAAAATTTAATAAAAATTATATTTTTTTTATATCATTTTATTTGGGTTCATTCTATAAAAAAATTTAATTAAGCTACTTGCAGGGTGATCATCATTGATGGCACTTGATAAAAATAATAGCTACAAACATCTTTCTAACCACTCCAAAATATGATATTAAATTTACTTATTGATGAGCCTATTTACCATTGTAACAAAATAGCAGACGCATATTAAGTTTGTATTTGAATATTAATTACTAAAATATATAATGGCTTGCCGTTGAAACTATCGTAACAGTGTTATCTCAAATTGATTTCTAAAATGGCAGCGGGAGGATCCATTTGCAAATTGAATTAGTAGATCTGTTCTAGTTTAGCAATAAATATTGTTGGGATATACCGGCCGACCCCTATATGCCGACTTATCCTTGAAATGGTCCGATCGATGCCCGACTCTACCCACCAGACGGACAGACGACTCCGACAATGATTGCCGACGATATCCGACCGAAGGTATGCCGGCCGAACAGACCAATACTGTTTCCAATCGGCCGAGCAGCCGAATCCATATCACCGACTCAATGTCGGGGGTGGCAGCCGACGTCCGACTTTCACAAGGCACCAGATCAGCCGATGGTATTTTCGAGTCATCACCCGACGTCCCGGCAGCCGAATACCGACATATAGACGGCCAGTCCGTCTAAACGCCGTACAACCGCTCTGGGCTGTTGTCCTATCAAGGACATGCTGTGCGACCGTCTTGGGGCATTGTCCTGCCAAGGACATGGGTTAATTCTGATGACCTGACAACCCACGCCGATTTGATAGCCCCCGACGATTTGACAACTCCCCAATTGTCTGCACCATTAATAGCGGGACCATACCGCATTCTACTATAAAATGGGGTAAGGCAACAGTTTTGATAAGCTCTCGAAAAGCTCTCAAGCTCTCTCTCTCTCCCGCTGAGCCCCTGAGATTTTTCACTGTTGCCTAGTCTACTCTCTGACTTGAGCGTCGGAGGGTCCCCGTCGGAGGCATCCCCGGTCAGTGAGGACTTTTCTTGCAAGTGCGTGTCCCCGGCGATCAAGTGATGAGGAGATTGGCTGCAACAGATTTGGCGCGTCAGGTAGGGGGGCTCTCGACGGAGGTAAGATAGCGAGCCCCATAGAGCTTGAAAAATCTCTCGAGATGACAAAAATCAGGGCTCAGCGATCGAGAGCTATCGGATCGGCGAGGCACTCTTCCCGTCGGGAAGAGGCCCCTCCTTTACCCTCCATAGCGGAACCCAGCTCTCCACACCCGGTGGTGACCATGGAGGCACAGATCGCGGTGATCGTGCGGCAAATGACCGTTCTGACGGACGTGGTCAAAAACCTCCAACAGCAACTGACTTAGTTGCCACAACCGCCGGCGGAACAACCGGTGGCGCACCCTATGCTGTCCAGAAGCAGCCGCTGACGCCCGCATCAACTTCCGTCTCCTCCTCAAGAGCAACTGTCTCAACACTCCCACCGAGAAGGGGAGAGGCGGCCACGACGCGACACCCACCGGTCTCGACGTCCCTCTCCTTCCCAGCTGGAGCGAGCGAGGAAGGAGAAGCGGCCACGGACACCGTCCGCCTCTCTCTCAAATTCGTCGGGAGATTCGACCCTTGGGATTTCTCAACACCGACAGTTGGACGACTACGAATGTAAGTTCGAAAAAATCGATCGTTGGTTTGCCCAACTCCAGGAGGATGGTCCAAAGTCTTCAAACGACGTCGACTTTCGGACCATCCAATCTCTCTCCCGATTTATCCTCGTTGAACTGATCCCTAGTCGGTTCAAGATGCCTCATGTGGAGCCCTACGATGGCTCCACCAATCCAGTTGACCATCTGGAGAGCTACAAGGCTCTCATGACAATTCAAGAGGCGACTGATGCCCTCCTCTGCATCGGCTTCCCCACCACACTTCGTAAAGCTGTCAGGATCTGGTACTCTGGCCTCCGTCCAGGAGGTATCCACTCCTTCGGGCAGCTCGAGCATTCTTTCGTGGTCCATTTCAGCACTAGTCGGAAGCCACCATGAACCTCGGACAGTTTTTTCTCCCTCAAGCAGGGAGAAAATGAGACACTCCGACACTTTGTGGCCCGATTCAACGCGGCCACACTTGAGGTTCGGGACCTCAATGAAGACATGGCTATCTCGGCCATGAAGAGGGGGCTAAGGAGGTCCTGATTCACATATTCCTTGGACAAGACCCTCCCCCGGACATATGCCGAATTGCTGGAGCGCACGTACAAATACATACGTGCGGACGAAGGAGCTTCCGACTGGTGTCTGACCGAGGGCACGGGCCAGAAGGAGAAGCGGAAGAAAAATCAGGCTCCTGCTGAACCCAGCAGGCCCCCGATCGATAAACGGGTCTCATCCCGATGACGGAGCTTGAGGTCGCCCCGACGACGGAGTCCGAGACCGACGCATCGCAAGTATGACTCCTACACCCCTCTCTCTGCTCCTCATGTGCAGATCTTGATGGAGATCGAAGGAGTGAAATATCTGCGACGGTCTCCGCCTCTGAAGGCAAAGGGCCTCGATCGAAGAAAATACTACCGATTCCATTGGGGCCACGGTCATAACACCGAGCAATGCATCCAACTCAAGGATAAAATAGAGGCCCTCATACGATGAGGGTATCTCGAAAAGTATCGAAGGGACCCGCTAGCTCGACCCCTTCCCGACCGATGACCCCAACCGACTGAAGAGGTAGCGAACAATCAGCCTACTGCTGGAGTCATCAACATGATCTCAAAATGACTGGACCGAAGAATGACTGCTGAAGGAAAGTCGACGAAGAGACCACGCCAGGATGATGTAATCATTTTCACAGATAAAGATGCTCGAGAAATCCAAACTCCCCATGATGATGCTGTTGTTGTCTCGACGACAATAGTGAATTATGATGTAAAAAGGATTCTTGTTGATAATAGAAGCTCGACTAATATTTTATTTTACTCGACCTTCTCCCGAAGGCGACTGTCGACCGACCGACTCAGGAGAGTCTCTACGCCCCTAGTGGGTTTCATCGGGGAGGCCGTCGTAGTGGAAAGAGAAATTGCTCTTCTCATGACAGCTGGGGCCGAACCACGACAAAGCACCGTCTACATGACCTTCATGGTAGTCCAAGTACCTTCGGCCTATAACGCAATACTTGAAAGATCTGGACTAAACATCCTCAGAGCGATAGTCTCAATATATCACTTGCTGGTCCGATTCTCGACTAAAAACAGAGCTGAAAAAATATGCGGGGATCAACAGCTCGCTCGGCGATGCTTTCAAATCTCAACTCAAAATGATAAATCGAAGGACTCCCTGTCGGTCGATAAGTTGGACCAACGGGAAGAGGAGGAACGGGGTGAACTGGCTGAACAGCTGATTTTCATCCCGATGGCAAAGAATCCAGAACAGGTCATCTGGGTCGGATTGCAGTTGCCCGACCCGGAGCGGCAGCAGTTGATAGAGCTATTGAAAGCCAACGCCGACATATTCGCTTAGTCGACAGCGGATATGTCCGGCATTCCTTCAGAAACAATGACTTACCGACTCAACATCGTCCCTGGCATGAGGCCGGTGAGACAGAAGAAATGGTCTTTCGCCCTCGAAAGACAGAAGACCATCGACGAAGAAGTAGACAAGCTACTCGAGGCGGGCTTCATCAAAGAAATCATGTATCCCGACTGGCTCGCCAATGTCGTCATGGTGAAGAAAGCCAACAAAAAATGGAGGATCTGTATCGACTATACCGACCTGAATCGAGCTTGCCCGAAGGAATGCTTTCCACTGCTGAAGATCGACCAACTGGTAGATGCGACGTCTGGTCATCGACTGCTCAGCTTCATGGATGCCTTTGCCGGATATAACCAAATCCGGATGGCGCTCGAGCACGAAGAGCATACGGCCTTCACGACCGCCAAGGGCCTTTACTGTTACAGAGTGATGCCTTTCGATCTGAAGAATGCCGGAGCCACCTACTAGCGCCTCGTCAATAAGGTCTTCAAAGCTCAAATCGGGTGCAACATGGAGGTGTACGTGGACGACATGCTGGTGAAGAGCGCGCAGGCTTCAGATCATGTCCAAGACTTGGAAGAAACCTTCCGCACTCTTCGACGATACCGAATGAAGCTAAATCTGATCAAGTGCGCCTTCGGGGTAACTTCGGAGAAGTTCCTCGGGTTCCTCATTTTTCAACGCAGAATTGAGGCCAACCCCGAGAAGATAAAGGCGATCATCGACATGCGGCATCCAAACACCAAAAAGAAAGTGCAACAGCTTAATGGAAAGATCATCGCACTCAGTCGATTCATTTCTCAGTCGGTCGAGAGATACCTCTCATTCTTCAAAATCTTACGGTAGATAAAGGACTTCTCTTGGCCGAATGAGTGTCGGCAAGCCTTCGAAGATTTGAAGAAATATCTGACTTCTCCACTCGTGCTTGTAAAGCCAGAGGTCGGAGAAATATTATACCTTTACTTGGCTACTGCCCAGAGGTGGTTAGCTCGATACTTGTCCGGAAGAACGAGAGCCGAACTCATCAACCCATATATTATACCAGCAAAGTACTCCACGAAGCTGAAACTCGGTACTCAAGGGCGGAGAAGATGATATTTGTCTTGGTCATATCCATGCAATGACTCCGTTCGTATTTCCAAGTGCATGCCATCGTGGTCCTCACCGACCAACCCTTGAGGGTGATCCTCCATCGCCCCGACACATCAGGATGACTGACGAAATGGGCAGTGAAGCTGAACGAGTTTGACATCCAGTACCGACCGTGACCTTCTTTGAAAGCCCAAGTCCTGACCGACTTCATTGCGAAATGCCCGACAACCGACCAAATGTCGAAAGACGGGAGCTCCAAAGAAGCTGTGACCTCTGAATATAACCCCGAGTCAACCTGGGTGTTACATATAGACGTAGCTTCCAATGCTCAAGGGAGCAGGGCCGGGTTCTTGCTCACCAACTTAGAGGGAGTAGTTACCGAGTACGCCCTCTGATTCAACTTCAAAGCCTCCAATAATCAAGCCGAGTATGAAGCGCTTCTCGCTGGCTTGAGAGTGGTGAAGGAGTTCGGGATCGATAGCCTCAAAATCTTCTCTGACTCCCAGCTGATTGTAGGATAGGTTAGAGGCGAATTTGAAGTGCGGGATCTGACCATGGCGAAATATTTCCAGAAGGTGAGGGATCTCGTGGCACACCTCAAGTATTTTGAGATCTCCCACATTCCCAGGATGGAGAATGCTCGGACCGACGCACTCTCCAGGATCGCGACATCCGCCTACGGTGTCTTGGGCCAGACACTCGTGGAGAGTCTCGAGCAACCGAGCATCGACAGAGCTGAGGAGGTGCTACAACTGACGATCGAGCCAAACTGGATGGACCCAATCGTTCAGTATCTGACTGACGGAACCAGCCCCGAAGATCCCATAGAAGCCAAGCGACTCTGATGGATGGCCTCCCAATATATAATGATGGACGGACGACTCTATAAAAGATCGTTGTCCCTTCCATTGCTAAGGTGCCTGGGACCGACGGACGCGGACTATGCACTTAGAGAGGTGCATGAAGGGATCCGCGGAAGTCACTTGGGGGGCAAATCCTTGGCCTACAAAATCCTACGGCAAAGTTACTACTGGCCCACCATGAAGAAAGATACAGCTAATTTGGTTCGAAGGTGTGAGCCATGTCAAAAGTATGCCAACTTACAACACCGACCCGCCAACCAGTTGACTTCCATTGTCTCCCCATGGCCCTTCGCCCAATGGAGAATCGACATACTCAGCCCTTTCCCCCCGGCTCTGGCCAAAGAAAGTTCATAGTCGTCACAATAGACTATTTCACCAAGTGGGTGGAGGTCGAACCCCTAGCACAAATCATCGAGCATAAGATGGAAGACTTTATCCAGAAGTCCATCATCTTCAGATTCGGACTACCACACACTATCATCACCGACAATGGGCGACAGTTCGACAACCATGACTTCAGAGAGTTCCGTGCGAGATTTCATATCACGTACAAGCTGACCTCGGTCAGACATCTATAGTCCAACGAAAAAGTCGAAGTAACCAACCGGACCATTCTGCATGGGTTGAAGACTCGATTGAACGAAGTCAGAAGCCTCTGGGTTGAAGAGTTGCACTCAATCCTGTGGGCGTACCGAACGACACCCCATGTCCCGACCGAGAAATCTCCTTTCAATTTAGCCTATGGGACGGAGGCAATGATCCCACTCGAGATCGGGCTGCCATCGACTAGAGTTGAACAATACTGTGAATCAGGCAACTCCGAGTGTCGGAGAGCTGACTTGGACCTCCTACCCGAGCTTCGATGCGAGGCTCAACTCCGCATGGCTTCCTACCGACAAAGAGTAGTCCGATACTACAATGCTAAAGTTAAGCCAAAGTCTTTCAGACCTGGAGACCTGGTCTTAAGGAAGGTAGAAGTCTCGAAGCCCCAGGATCAAGAAAAATTATCCCCGAACTGGGAAGGACCCTACAAGATAGCGGATACTTACAGGCCGGGTGCCTACCAACTTGAGACCCTGGAAGGGATGGCTATTCTCTGGACTTGGAATGCCGACAATCTGAAATTGTATCATCAGTGAATTCTGTATGTCCTTGTTCGGAATACAACTCAATTTCAAAACCCCAGAGTCTACAAAGTCCGACTCTCTGCCGAGGGTCGGCCCTCACCAGAAGTACGGGTCCCGATGCCGCAACTTGGGCCCAACATTTCGTTGGAAACCTACGGCCTGATCACCGACAACATATCGGACTCTTACGAGAACCGTTCTGTCTACACTAACGGAAGGCCAGCGCTGGTGATGAAACCTCTCTAAGTTGAAGCCGCGCTCCTTCCACAATCGATTCTCGATCAACGCGGCTGGCTCACTTGCCGACTTAGCTTCGATTAAAAAGGGCAAAATGCCAAGACGACCGTGGTTGGACTCGCGACATACCGACTTGGTCACGATCGATCGAAGGATATTCGGCTTGCCATCATTTATCATACGTCCCGACGTGCATGCCCAACCAAGGACTGGATAATGGATATTCAACTTGTCATCGTTATCCTATCCGAATACGTCGGACACTACTCGACTATCAGATTCTACAGAATGATCGTGTCGACATGCTACGTTCGGAGATTGGCCGACACCCGACCCGACGTACATGCCCGACCAAAGGCCGGACAATGGATATTCGACTTGTCATCGTTATTCTATCCAAAAATATCGGACACTACTCGACTATCAGATTCTACAGAATGATTGTGTCGACATGCTATGTTCGGGGATTGACCGATACCTGACCCGATGTGTACGCCTGATCAAGGATCGGACAACGGATATTCGACTTGTCATCGTTATCCTATCCGAATACGTCGGACACTACTCGACTATCAGATTCTACGGAATGATCGTGTCGACATGCTACGTTCGGGGATTGACCGACACCTGACCCGACGTGCATGCCCGACCAAGATCCGGGCGACGGATGCTTGACCTACAGTCGGGACGACTCTCGACCATCGGATCCTACGCAACTTGTACGACAGTCAAGATGCCGGCCTGCGATCGGGGCTTGCCCTGCCCTTAGCATGGCGCACGCCACTGACTACCTTGATCAACTACGCTGGATCCTATCGAACATCCTAACGAGGTATGTCGGGGCTACAACCTATACTCTCGAGGATGGCTCGATGAGACATACACTTTGAACCATATGCGGAGAAAAGTTTGAAAAATCTTTGATTTCATTTAGTGGAAATTAGACTTACAAAATTAGACCGAAGCTCGATTACAAATATCAAAGGCAAAACAAAAAATAAAAGAATACAAAAACAACAGAGCAGACACTCCGACTATTTGTCAAAATCGACTTTCTGCATCGGGAATAGTTCAGGAGCAACCAATGTACTCACTCGGGTCGGAGTGGGATCGGAGGTTGGAGCCACCTCACCTTCGGCAGCTCGTTCCACCGACCCAGGGTCGGCCTCCTCCGCAGCCGTTGGATCCTCCGGCATTGGGTCGGCCTCCTCCTCTGCGGCTTGGTCCTCCGACCCCAGAGGGACGACGCTGCTCTAGTCGAGCTCCGGGTGCAACCTCTGAATTGCATCCCGGGCGTCTTCATACACCACCCGGTAGGAAGCGAAGCCGCTCTTGAGAAGCTCCTCTTGGTACTCGTCCGAGCCGCGAAAGTCCTCCACCACCTGGCTCAGCGCCTCTTTGGCCGACTCCACCTCCGCCTTCGCTATGTCGGCGTCGGCTTGGGCGGTGGACAGGTTCTCCTCGGCCTTGGCTAGGTTTTTCAGGCTGACCCGAAGTTGTTCGTGCTCGGCCTCGAGCTCACTAATGCAACCGTCCCGCTCACGCCATAGCCGATGAACGGAACAGGTCTTGCACTTGACCTGCTCGCGGACTGACTGAAGTTCGACCTTCGAGGCAGCCAGACCGTTGGTGAGTCAGAAAATCTCCTTTTCGAGCCTGGCCTCACGGTCGACCGACAGCTTCAGTTGGTCCACCAGCATCGCCTTCTAGGCTTCGACTGTTTCGACCCTACTCTTCCAGGTCGTCCGAACGTCGTCGAACCTCCAGTACCCGACCTCCAACTCGGACACGTTGTAGATTAGCTGCAAGTAGAAGGCCGATCATCAGAAAAATAAAATGATAAAAATAATAATGAAGAAGAAAAAAAAAGAAGAAGAACTCACCTGGATCATGGTCGGATAAAAAAAAGAGAGCATCTCGATCATCGACCGACTCTTCAAGAGCTCCCGATCGGTCGGGAGAATGGTTGCCTGACACAACCTCCTAGCCAAATTATGGTTGGCCAGGGCCGACGCTCCTTCGAGAACCCGAATGTCGGACGACGCAATGTGGACCGCCGACCTTGTGTCGTCCGTCGGCGCCATCGGAGCCTTCCCCTGATCAGTCGTCCAGGCTTGGAGATCGGAGAAGGATGGGAAGCTTGAACTCGACTAAGTTCACCCCAAGGGCGCGACGGGAGCTACTGCGGGTCGTTCGGGCTCACGTGCTTCGACCCGAACCTCTTCAATAGGCGGGGGCACCGACACTCCTTCGGCTGTCCCCTCTGCTACCCCTTCCTCGGACGGCACCTCGGGTGGCACTGCCGGTGCCGACAGGGCGATGATCGGTTCAAAGCCCGACGCCCGTTCGGTGTCAGGCTACGCGGCCGCCCTCGCAACGACGGTCGGGGATGATGTCTGGGGCCTCTTGGGTGGCAGTGAAAGTCCGACCCCCGGTGCCGGTCTCTTTCTCGCCGCATGCTGCCGAATGTCGGCATCTGTCAGTCTTACTCTCGGCGGCATGCCTGCAATTTCAATGAAAAATTAGCACAAGTCCGAAGATGGATGAAAAAATCAAAAGATGATCGACGGACCGAACTGTACCTAAGCAGGGAATCGAACTCAGCCGGCATCATACAGAGCTTGCTTGGTGACAAGCTCTCTCTGCTTCGGCACCGACACATCCTTCAGTCAGTGAAAGTCCTCTCGATCTTCTGCCTCCATCCGACTATTTTCGTTCGCCTGAGTTCGAGGGTCGCCCAGCGAGAAGGAAACCCCCAGGGTAGTGAAGAAGAAGCAAAAAAAAATTGGTTCTTCCACCCGTAGATCGACGATGGAAGACCGGTAATGAATGAAAGGCCATTTCGGGGATTGAAGAACCACCACCCTCAGACTTTCGGGTGAGGTCAGAGGACGAAGAACGTCCGGAAGAGAGAGATACGGAGAAAGGTCGGTAAGAGCCGACACAACAAAGTAAAGCTGATTATTAACCGGATCGAGTTCGGCGCCAGTTGCACCGGACAAAGCCCATAATAATTCAGGACATTCCAGACGAACTCCAGAATCGAAAAGCGAAGACCTGCCCGAAGGTCCTCGACATAAAAGGCCACCTGGCCTGGAGGCGGGTTGTTAACCTGACCCTCAGCCCCAGGGGCGAAAAGTCCGAACTGCTCCGGGATACCATACTGCTCCCTAAGCCGTTCGACGTTCGGCCTCGAAAGTGAAGAAGCCTCCACCTCCGAGGTTGACCGAGAATCAACGGTCGAGTTCCCCGACTAACTTCCTCGAGGAGAGGTTCTAGCCATAACACTAGCCCCAAGAAAAGAAAATAAAAAGAAAAATGCAAAGGGAGTGAAGATGCAAGGGGACAAGAATGAAAAGCTTCGAGAAGAACTTTTAAAGAAGGAGGACAAAAACAGCTACCTGAAACTGGGAGACAACTCGACAGGGCCTCAGTGCCAGAAACAGGGCAGTAAAAAGTGAAGCTTTGGATGTGAGTGGCTGCATATCATAAGGCCCTTCAACGGTCGAGATGAAAGCACGCCGAACGAGGATTTCTCGAATGTTGACACGTGGCGATGCCTGGGTCCTTCCTCGTTCCGATGGTTCAATGTATCTGCCCCAGATCGAGCCACGTCGCCTCCATCCGCGCGAACGGTTCCGGCCCAATAGCTCCTTGATGCGTGGCGGAAAGACCGCGTCTCGGAATTAATTAACCGACGGTGGTTTGTGTTCCCAATGAGACGTTTGACACCGAATCGTCCATTGGTTTGATCGCCAGAGTCGGGGCATGACGTGATGGAAAACCACTCCTTTCGCCTGAGGCCATCGCCCATGTGTTAACGTGGCCAACACGACATCGGACTCAGGAGTGAGGGGGGTAACTATTGGGATATACCGACCGATCCCTATATGCTGACTTATCCTCAGAACGGTCCGACCGACGTTCGACTCTACCCATCAGACGGACAGACGACTCCGACAATGACTGGCAACGATATCCGACCGAAGGTATGCTGACCGAACAGACCAATACTGTTTCCAACCGACCGAGCGGTCGAATCCATATCATCGACTCACTGTCGGGGGTGGCGGCCGACGTCCGACTTTCACAAGGCACCAGATCAGCCGATGGTATTTTCGAGTCATCACCCGACATCCCGACAGCCGAATACCGACATATAGTCGGCCAGCCCATCTAAATGCCGTACAACCACTCTGGGCTATTGTCCTGTCAAGGACATGCTGTGCGACCGTCCTGGGGCATTGTCCTGCCAAGAACATGGGTTAATTCTGATGACTTGACAACTCACGTTGATTTGATAGCTTCCGACGATTTGACAACTCCTCAGTTGTCTGCACCATTAATAGCGGGATCATACTGTATTCTACTATAAAATGAGATAAGGCAACAGTTTTGGTAAGCTTTCAAAAAGCTCTCAAGCTCTCTCTCTCCCGCTGAGTCCCTGGGATTTTTCACTGTTGCCTAATTTCTTCTCTGACTTGAGCGTCGGAGGATTTTCATCGGAGACATTTTTAGTCAGTGAGAATTTTTTTTACAGATGTGCATCCCCGACGATCAGACGACGAAGTGATTGGCTGTAACAAATATTGATGCATTTAATGCTATCAATCACGGTGATCAGAAAAGGAATGGAGCTCTGATCCTAAGATACCCGGTGAGGCAAATATTAAAAGCTCTCTCCCTCTCTTCTAATACGCTTGTGATTAAATAAAGAGCGTAATCCAGGAGCACATATCTCATGCACGCATCCCCTATTAAAATATAAATAAAAAAAATAATCTATGAGCATATTTCTCAAAAATACGTTCAGACCCCGTTAACAAAAACAAAAAAAAAAAAATCCCAAAACACATTTCTCATTACAAATTTATATAACAATAATACCAGTTGTCCCAAAATGATAAGACTAAGGATCAAATGCACCTGGACAATCTACATGGCATCATGAAAGCTGACCTAAACCCATCAAAGCCCTCCACACATGTACATATATGGAGTAGAACTTGTATTCTCTTCACCGTTATACTACGCAGTAGGATGATTTTTTCGACCATGCTCATTCTGTAAAAATAAATAAATAATAAAATATAAAAAATATAATATAAATAAATATTTATTTTATTATCATAAAAAATTTTAGTAATGTAATTACATTGTTAGAAAAACTTTCAAGATATAATGATTATTTATTATCTTAAATTCATGTTTCTCAATTAAAATAATAGTTATTACAATATTCACTATTTTTCATTTTAATGGAACAGATAACCTAATAAAAAAACAACAAAAATTATATTACAAAATTATGAGTCACAAATTAAATTAGTATCTTAATAATCTTTTTTTTGATAAAAATTATTTGAAAAAAAAAAAGTATTTGAAAAATGCAAAACAGATGAAAATCAAAGTAAAATAATAGTCATTATCTTTATCATGCAGCTATCATTCCATATCTTCCGATGAGTATTATTTAGATCTCGACATATCCATCATATTCTAATGCTCACGGCACATTTGGAGTATGTAAGGCTCTCCTTGCCCCGAGCAACCCCAAAACAAACAAACTAATTGAGAAGCGAAAAAAAGACCTCTATTTGTAATAAGATTTTCATCGTAGGAGAAGAAGAGAAGACGGCGGTGCTATCCCTCAAATCTGATAGAGAGTTTGTTGGTTTTAAGGTTTCTCATCGATTGAGGTTCTCCTATAAAAAAAGAAAAAAGAAAAAAGAGGATTGCTAGTGTGGACGAGGAAAAAAATAAATTTGATGGAAAGTATATTTTAATTTTATATCATTTAATTTGAATTTATTGTATAGAAAGATATAATTAAGCTAGTTGTAGTATGACCATCATTGGTGGTACTTGATAAAAATAATAACTAAAAATATATTTCTAAACACTCCAGAATATGGTATTAAAGTTACTTATTGATAAGCCTACCTACCATTGTAACAAAATAGCTGTCAGATATTAATTTGCTTATTTGAATATTAATTACTAAAATATACAATAGCTCGCCGTTGAAACTTTTGTAATAGTGTTATCTCAAATTGATTTCTGAAATGGCAGCGGGAGGATCCTTTTGCACATTGAATTAGTAGATCTGTCCAAGTAATAAATATCGTTGTATTTAATGCTATCAATCACTGTAGTCAGAAAAGGAATGGAGCTCTGACCCTAAGGTCCCCGGTGAGGCAAATACTAAAACCTCTCTCTTTCCTAATACACTTGATAAAATACAGCGGGTAATCCAGGAGCACATATCTCATGCACACATCTCCTATTAAAATATAAATAAAATAAATTATAAAAATTTTTCAAAAATTAAATTGAAATTATATTTAAATTTAATAATTTTAAAAAATTATACCTATATTCTTTACGTTTATTTTAACTTTATAATTTAATTCAGACCGTTAAGCAGCCCATTAATCCAAAGTGGGACTTACGTGCCATATAACAAAATTTTTCTACAATGACCGAAATGGCTTTCAACAAAGGATGAGCAAAATAAAAATCCTTCTCCCTTTCGATTTTCCTTAACTCCATTGTTCTCTTGCTTCGGTGCTGTTGGACGCTCCATTATTCTCTTATTTTGGTGCTGTTGGATGACGATGGCCTCATACTCCAGTTGCTTGGAATCGTTTGCCAACTTGGACTCTGCTCAGGGATAGAGCATGGAGCTTCTAGCTGACTATCCAATCTGCAAGCTAGAGGATGAGTCGATGGAATGTGCCCTGCTTTTTTGCTTGAGGCATGTCTGATTTGGGGGATGGCTGGTGGTTAGGGTTGGAAGGCGAATACTGGCTTCTGGCTTTCTTTCTTCTTGGATACGATCTATTGGAGCCTAACCGCGAGAGCACTAGGGGGTGGTAGGATAGTGTACATTACCTACTAGATTTGGTTGTCCAAGAACAGTCTAATCTTCGAAGCCGAGGTTGTGCCTACGCATCGAGTTTTGGAGAGAACCTGCTATTTAGCTGAGGAGTATAGTCATTTTGATACTACCGACATATCTTTTATAATTCTGAGATCCTGGGACTCCTTTACTGTACTTGCATCCGAAAAGTTCTTTTGATTTTTTGGGAGCTCCTTCCCTCGGAATTTGTCAAAGTCAACTTTGATGGCAGTATTAGAAATGATAGAGGTGGTGCAGGCTATGTTATCCAAGGCTCAGATGCCAGGCTGTTTGCTGTAGGGGGCTTTTATATTTATAAGCCGTCTATCCCTCGTGTGGAACTCCTAGCTGCCTGGGCAGGCATCATTTGGGCAGAGAGGATCTTCGTTAAGGGTGACTCTACCACTATTGTCGGCTGGATCTGGGATGAGACGAGCTAGGCATCTGAGAGCTCATCCACTGCTCTGTGATATCTAGAGGTCCCTTCATATTTTCACCACAATGTTCGTTCGGCATGTCTTTCGAAAGACGAACAATACTGCGGATTGAGTAATATTCTTTATCGCCGAGCACATCGGTGACTAGATCTGGCGTCAAGACGATGACTACCTATGGGCACTACATGATATTTTGTATTCTGATTTTCTAGGTTGTACTCATCCTAGAACGATGTGATCGCCCATTTGTATCAAGAAAAAAAGACATCTTGCCAAGCTACCTGCACTTTCTCCCCTCCCATTGGAAACCTACTTTGCCCTCCCATATGCCAAACCCTTCTCCCCTCCCAATGGGCCCACCAAAGCCTTAGACTAGTGTCCTACATCGAAACCCTAGGACCGCTCCCTTTATGGAACTCTAACCCTTTGTTTTTTGACATGAAATATGTTAGAGCTCCACTTTGAATTTGTTAGAAATTTTCATATTTGTGTTGTTTGAAATCAATGTTACTATATATATAGTATGATTTAATAAATTTTATTGGGTCTAATTGAATGTATCATATGTTTAGTGTTTGAATTTAGCTGAATGTAGTAGAGCATGTCATGTTGATTTGAAATTAGTAGCTCTATTTTTTTTTTTAATTGACATGCAATGTATTAGAGCTCTACTATAAATTTTTTAGAGATTTATTAGATTTGTGCTGTTTGAAATTAATATTACTAATATATAGTATGATTTAATAAAATTTATTAGGTCTAATTGAATGTATCATATGTTTAGTATTTGAATGTAGCTGAATATAGTAGAACATGTTGTAATGATATGAAATTAATAGTACTTCATCTATCTAGTTTTCTTTCTAACTAATATTATCTCCCCAACTAACTTCCTAACTAATGTAATTTGTTTTGTTTTGTGCACGATATCCTAATATCTCAACTAAGTTCAAATTCTCAGAGTAGCTCATGTTGGCTCAATTATTCTAATAAGAGGTGCCATTGCAGTTGCATAGCATTAATAAAAATTTTAAATTCTCAAAAAAATTCAAATAAGTTATATTATAGTTGTAAAGAATATCGTTTTATAAATTGGTGTTTATCTACAAACAATCAATTAAGAACTCAATCATCAATATCTGTTGATGATTCGCTTCGAGATATAAGAAGAAAAATTAGTGATTTAAAGATGGAGTCAAATAAGTTGAATTGTAAAATTAAAAAATTAGATGAGAATAGTGCTATGGCAAATAGACTTATAGTTGGAATGATAGCACTACTTATTATTGTAGTCATGTTTATGTTAAAGTGAGCTATCATAGTTTTCAAAATCTTGTTATTGTAATAAATGTTAGACTTAAATTTGTATGGTATGATTTTAGTCATATTGTAATGAAGTGTGAATGTTAGGAAGTATTTAGCTCTTTTGTTATGCAAACAAAACACGATGACCAGTAATGTATCATATGCTCTATTCCTACTAACTTTTTCTAAAATTGGATCATAAATGAACAATGAATTTATGTATTATAAGAAATAGAATATATCATAAGAAGCAGAATTAGAATGCCTTGTCCCAATTCTAATTAAAAGCAAATAAGATGGTTCAAATACATCAACAAACTCATGTTTATATATACAAGCATGAGTTTATAGCAACCTGCATTACACAAATAAAATTTTATAACAACATGAATTACATGACATGGATTTTTAACTACCTAAAGCTCAGCAAATCTAGTTACATAATAAGAATTATCATATCACCTTTCACTATTTCAGACCATATCATCTTTCAATATTTTAGACCATAACAAGATGCATCATAACGAAAACCAACATGAATTACTTTTTTTTTTATAAGATGGTTCATTCAAATAAGTCATATATGAATACAACCAAGAGAATCAGATAACAAAATATCTTGAAGTCGCCTCGGAATAACCACCTCATAGTTCAAAGAGTTTCTTCAGTGTGCTCAGCTACAAATAAGACCATCCAATCGGCTATTGAGTTCACCTCACGGAAGACATGTCGGATGGTTAGCACAATTCACCCTCCCAGCAACCTAACAGCATCACCCTCCACAGTAAGCTAAGTCGCCCCCAAACTTCACCTAGCGAAGATAATCCCCATCCAAGCAACCCGAAGCTCTATCTCTGGGACTGAGGGTTTCAAGAGATGGTGCCCCCCATCTACTACAAATATAGAACCAGGCCCCCGTATGATAAAATCAGCCCCATCATACCTGTCTCTGATACTCTTATCAAAGTTGACTTTCAGATACAATAGAGGAGGGGGCTCCCAGGAGATGAACATTCGATGGATCGCTATACGAGCATGGTGGGAGCTCCAGATCTTCGAAGGTCTGACCAACACATCGATGATTTTCACTGTCATAACCAAGGCTTTCCCAAAAATGATCCTCATCGAGAACCGCTTGAAATAAACAATCAGGCTATTCCTGGGCAGCCAAATGTGAAGAGCCAAGTAGGCCACACAAATCCCTACCACCCTGGTCTGGTCGTCTCTGGTGTTGTGTTGCAAGAACTGCAGAAAGATCTAAGTAGGGTCCTTCGCCTGAGCAGCCTACAAGTCCAACCCAGCTAAGGACCAGATTGCTCTCGCTCTTATACATCTGAAAAAAGTGTGCTCCATGGTCTCCTCAGCCTCACAATAAGGGCACTCCACCTCGATATCTATGCCTTGACCACATAGGAGGGATCTAGTAGGAAGCCGACGTCAGGCCACCTTTCAGAGAAATAAGCTCATCCTTGGGTGCACTCCCATCCTTCAAATCCACTCAAGATCTCTGAGTCTACTAGGCTCACTCTTGTAAATCTGATAGAGATCAGCTATCACAACCTACAGAGTACAAGATCGACCTCATACCCTGACGTCCAGACTCCCAAAGATGGGAGTCGCAAGGGACAAAACCCACTCTCCCAGTTGCACGCCAAGTAGCTGAGACACTATCATTGGATCCCACCCCCCACCATCAGAGTGGTGAAGATCAGCCACTCTCATACTTTTCGTCACCTCTACACTGACGAAGGTCGGCCACTGATTGAGCGATAGATCTTCAATCCAAAGATCATGAAGGATCCCCATAGAACACCCATCTCCCAACAACCATCGCCTGGGGGAGGACATCAGGTGCATGAGTGCAAATCTCTCACCATAAGAAGGAGGCACCACGCCTCAGATAGCCCTCACCCCCCTTAAATAATGGGTCGTACTTGGCCAGCATGATGGAACTCCATAAAGAATCCAGACTGAGAAGAAGCCATGCCGTATGCTTCGCAATCAGGGCCTCTCTGCTGATAGCTAAGGGATGCCCAGGCCAGCCTCCCATCAGGGCTAGCAGACCACATCCCAGGCAAACAAGCGAGCCCTCCCCCTCCTCTCGGACGGGAACCCCATAAGAATCTATGAAAGTGCTGCTCCAATCTCACCACCATGGCTCTAGAAAGAACTATGTGTGAAAGCATGTAAACAGGGATGAAACTTAGAATGGACCTCATTAGGATGACTCGCCCCATCATAGACAGTGCCCGAGCCTGCCATCTCTCCAGCCACTCCTGGATCTTCTGCTCCACATCTACACACTCCACCCTCCTCAACCTGCAGTCGATGATAGGGATGCCCAGATACAACAAATTTCTACTATGCTCACCAATCCCAAGGATATCCTTAATCACAAGCCGCAATTGGACCGATATCCTCGGACTAAACACCACCGTCGATTTAAGGAGGTTGACTCTCTGGCCTAATGTTGCATAATACTCCCCCAAAATCCTTCAAAAGTCGATCGCATTCTAAGTAGAAGCCCAGTCAAGCAGTAAGCAATTATTTGTGAAGAGAAAATGCGAGATCGGTTGGACTTCAGATGCCGACAGATAGGGATCTAAGACTAGCCCCTGGGCCACAGCACAAATAGCTCGTGAGAGAGTGTCAGCATAAATAATGAATAGATATGGAGACAGAGGACAACTTTGGTGAAGCCCAATCCTAGAGTAGAAGAAATCTTAAGGCATCCCATTGAACAGGATGGTGAAGGAAGGACTTCGAACACAAGCTAATATCCAGCCAATCCAGGTGAGATGGAAATCAAAATCCATCAAGGCTCTCTCTATGAAGTCTCAGCTCATGCGATAATAAGCTCGCTCGATATCAAGCTTAACCGCCATGAGCCCTCGATGGGGAGTAGCTTGCCGAAAGTTGTGCATGAACTCTTGGGTAATAAGAATATTGTCGAAGATGTTGCATCCACCAACAAACCCCTCTGCTCTGGACATATCAATCGAGGAAGAATGAGCTTCATCCTACACACCATCAGCTTAGCATAAATTTTATAAAGAGTTATGCATAAACTGATCAGCCAGAAGTGACTAGGCTCCGAGGCATCCAACTTCTTCAGAACTAGGATGATAACTATTTGCTTCCAAGCACCTGGCATCTGACCAGTGGCAAAAAACTCCTACACCGTCACAACAATCTCAGGCTGAATGATCAGCTAGTATCTCCTGAAGAAAAATGGGGGAAAACTGTCCGAGCTTGGGGCTTTGTCCTCTACTATGGTCTAAAGAGTCCTCCACACCTTCTCATGGAAAACATCCTCCATCAGATGCCTATTCTGCTCCTCTGAGACCACTACCCGGGGGGGAGGGGGAGGTAGGCAGATGAAACCCCTCCCAGCAGCACTATCCAATCAAGTCTAAAGAACTGAACAACCTCCTATCTAATCTCCTCCTCAGTGATCCTCCACTGTCCTGCTGTGTCTCTGATAGCCTTGATCTGATTTCTATGTCACCGGATGATAGTGGATTGATGAAAGAATCTCATATTCTAATCCCCCTCTCTGATCCACCATATCCAAAATTTCTACCTGTAGAAGATCTCCTGCTACTGCAAAAAAGAATGATGGGTGGACATAAGTCAGTTAGCTCGGCCTTCTCAAGACCCCCTAGCGATCCTCCCATGCCTGGAGTTCTAAAATAGAGGCCTCAATTGCCTCGAGCCATCTGAAAATATCCCCCACCTTGATTTTGTTCTATCTTAATAGATGCCTCCTCATCAACTCTAGCCTCCTGATCACTTGATACCTGGCATCACCACAGACGGACAACCTCCAAACCTTCCTAACAATCTTTCAAGATCTGGGATGTACTAGCTAAAACTTCTTAAACTAAAATAGACTTCGATGAGAAGAGGAGGTATCGGTGACCAACAATAGTAGGTAATGGTCCGAAGCAATCCTCGAAATGTGGTGAACTTGGTAGGTAGAAAAGTCCTAAACCCAGCTAGTGGTAGCAAATATCCTGTCGATCCTCTCCCACACTCGAGCACCCCCCATACGATTATTATATCAAGTGAACCGCTGCCCAACATAACCAAGATCCATCAGGCCAGTTGAGTGGATAAACTCCCTAAACTCCCCAGGCCCCACATTGTCTACACAACGTCGGCCTCCCTCTTTTATCCTTCGGGTCTAGAACATAGTTAAAGTCACCGGCCATCACTGTAGGTATCCCCTGATCAATTAGGCTAGCCACCTCATGCCACATAATCCTTCTACCTCTGTACTCAGTGCTGGCATACACAGAAGACAAGAGCCAAGTAATCCCATTTATTTCAATGATAACCACACTAACATGCTAAGTACAATGATGGAACACATCAATAGTAGCAACCTTGATATGCCATACAATAATAATATCCCCCAACGGATCCTGAAAATCTATAGCATAGAACCCCCAATTTGTAGGAAAGTAGTGGCGAGCATGGGCCACACTCAGCCCCAACAGTCTGGTCTCCATCAGAACATATATTTTTGGATCATGTTGTTGAACAAGCCCCTAAAGATGGATCGAAAACAAGGATTCTCCGCTCCTCAAACATTTCAGATGAGAATCTTCATGAGTGCAAAAGATGGGAGGAGTGGGAAGCCAGCAAAGTTCTCCCCGATGACCCCATATCATCTCCACATCCCTCACAACCTTCCATGCTGCCTTCCAGTGACACTACTAACCACAAGGCCTTTTGGAGTTGACCCATCACCTCCTTGTGGTCTGACTGCGTTCCCACTTCCTTCTCTTCTCCCACCACATCCATCACGCTGGTCTCCCTGGTCCAATCCATCTAGAAGAAGGTTACTGGCATTCGTCGATCACTCCGAGTCCAGCATTGCCCCAGCTCTATCGCATGCCCGCTTTCAGCCTGCCCAGGCTCCATCCCACACAAACAAGAAACCCCCACCTTACCCCCAGCTCTTCTGTTGTCGAAGAATCTCCCCTCCATTGAAGACCCTTATTGTTGAGGTCTAGATCGCTCCACCTTCGGATCAGAAGCCCTCGATGCTAGAGAAATCATGGGGGTCAGAGCAGAGCCCTTCTCCTCATGGCCCAGCACCCAAGACACCATCCCGACCCTCATGCCCGCTACCATTGGAGATGCTCCCCTCCATCAAAGACCCCCCATCGATGAAGCTTAGCCCACTCCATCTTTGGAATAGGAGCCCCTAATGCCAGAGAGGTCACATGAGTTGGAGCGGATCCCTTCTCCCCACTCACAGGACCACAAACAAGAGGCCCACTATGTGGCCAGATCCCAAACTACCATCACGACCCTCATTGTCACCTCGAGCTAAGGCCTGGCTAGCATCCCAGATTAGGCTCCTGGCCTATTTTAACAAAAGCCTAGTAGACTCCACCATATATTAATCAGTCGGGCCTGGGCTTACCACCAGGCCCACCTCTATAGCTTTCTGACCTGGGCCCAACTCAGTTAACATAGTGAATGCTGATTCGGTTTCAACCATTTCGACTCGGTTGGCATCCGATTCACCCCTATGCTTCACCAGTGTGTTAGATGTATGACCTGAAAAGTCAATTATTGGCTGACCATTATATTAATTTTAAGACATATTCTTGTATTTGATTTATTAAAATTAATAATATAAATAATTATTTTTATTTTAGAGTAATATATCCTAAAATCATCCAAAAAATTAATGATCAATGATATATATTCTCAAGAGTTAAGAATTTGAGATATGTGTCATTATAGATTAACTCCTGCATTACTCTCAATCGTTAAATCATCATGAAGATGGTGATTGATCTATTATGATTGGTGCATAGATCATTTTTCTTTGGATAGATAAATCTTGAGTCTACAGTGTGGGGACACTGAAGTGAGAGTGCAGGTGATTTTTAGAGAACAACGATACTGAGCGTGATAAAGAACGAGAATTTATTTGGATGTCTACTCATTTGTCAATGACTATCTCGATGATGTAGTTGTGTGAGTAGTTCTTTGACCTACGATATTTCGATTGCTCACAGTAGGATTACTGTAGTTTGACAATATATAAACATGATCCCTAGCCATTTGGGGTCTTGCGGTGTTTGTTGGCTGCAGTAGGTTTGCTATAAGAGTAGGAGCACACTTATAGAAGATCTATCGATCTCAGTAGTTGAGGAGTAGTCCTATACGATCTAAAAAGAAGTTTTCATGAAATTCATGATTGGACTCAAGCTAATTAAGTCTGACATATGATAGATATCTAAGATTTGATGAGTTTTCATGACCTGCATCCTATCGAAACTCTCGATAGAAGAACTTGATCATATGGTAACTACACCTAGGGGTTCTTCTTTCTGTTCTGCTGGATTGCCACTATATACTGCTAGGTATCACTGGTGGATTGTGAAAATTCACTAAAAATATTTTTAGATCAATGATCTTATTGGACTGAGTTAAAAATATTACAGCTTTTTGAAAGAAGTTTCGATGATACTATGATGGAGATCACGGTATGTCTCACTACCAGACAGAATAGAATCTGAGGGGTCACACATAAAAAGAGCATGACCTGATCAATAGCTTAGATCATAATCAAGTTATCAATTGGATTGATAATCTAAATTAAGAAATTACTAATTATGTAAAGATTACATATTTAGTAATTGCTAATTATTTACAAAGAGACTTAATTGCAAGTATTACAATATAATTGGGCTTAATTAAATTATGGATCAAAACTTAATTAATTTAAATTAAATTAAATTAAATTATATTTAAATTAATTTAAAATTTATTAGATTTAATTTTTCAAGTTGGACTTGGATTTCAATCTTGATTAGATCAGGTTTGACAGTCTTTTCGAATGTAATTTGAATCGGGCTCGAATTGGATTCGAATCAAACCTAATTTGAAATCTAATCAAATTAGGAAGCCAACCACTAAATATTGATTTCTCTCTCTTCTTTCATACAGAAAGAGAGATAGCACGCATGAAGATGCGTGCCTCTTCTCCCTTGCATGCGTGAAAGGGGTGCCAACTATTGGTGCCCCTCCTCTCTGGGTCTCTCTTTCTTTATTGGACTTTAATTCTTTTTGAATTTAATTCAAATAAGAAATAAAATCCTATCCTTATTAGGTGGGGCATTGGGGTTGTTTGTGCGACAAAATAAAAGAAAGAAAAGAAGGCATGCGTGATGGTTATAGGTGTGAGTTTTTTTTCTTACTGCCTCTCCTTCTTAATACCACCCCTCCTTTTTTCTTCCATCTCCACGCCACGTCTCCTCCACATATCAGATTTAGAAAGAGAGATTAGAGAGAGAAAGAGAAGAAAAAGGTTTTTTTTTTTTTCTTTTTGGCATTCTGTTTAGATCCCAACAGATCAGCGTGAAGGATTCATGCTGTAAATTTTTTTTCTTTGAGTTCTAGAAGAAGATTCAGATTCAAGTCAAGGAGCGAGGTCTGTAAGGTGCTAGCACCTCGATGGCCTCAATGATTCGATCAGACCATCTTTATGTGGATACCAGTAAAGGTCGGGCACTTACGTGGCTCCGATAAAAATCTTAAAAATATTTATTTTATTCCTTCTCTGATTTTATTTTTAAATCTGAAATATTTATTTCATAGCATGTTTCAAACGATCCATAGGTGATTTTAGGATTAAATCCAAGCATGCTTTAGATTAAAATAATTTTAATCTTACCTTTCTACTACATAGTTTCATGAGATGAAAAATATGCATGTTAATCACCTAGAAATCCAACATGGTGACCATCGTCGGACAATCTTGGTCAGCTTTTGCCAACCATTGGAGTCTGATGGAGACCTCGGAGAGCTCTCTATTGACCGAGGAGAGCTGGGATGCGATGGGGAGGAGCTTAGGGCCGAGGAGTCCGAACTTGAGCTTCTTGCTTCGAAGGGCTTCATCGGAACCCCGACCGACTGTGGCACCTAAATCCGAGAGGTCACCACCCACGGGCCCATCCATGGATGAATGATGGTAGGCTCTTCATCACTCGATGCCACCTCCTCCACCATCGGGGAGGACATGAAATTCTTTGGCTACAGTGCTTGACTGCCATTCTTCTTCCTCTCTGATGAGAAGGTGCAGCTTTCATCAATGTGACCCATCCGGCCATAGCAGTAGCAAATGGTCGAAATATTCTCATACACAAAGGTTTGCCAAAAACTCCCCTAGTCTCATACATAATGGCAGTAACATGAACTACTTTTAATGAGAAATAGTCACTGAATGTCCATATATCCTAAACTAGCAATATGTGCTATACATTTTTAACAATCTGAACCAGACCATATAACATGTAACACAACGTGTTTCATAGAACATCTTTCGAAAAAAAGAAACATTAATTATATTGAAGATAAATAGTGTTCAACATCAACTATAATAATGGATTAATCACAGACAACCCACAATCATCATAGAGAAACATAAAGCATAGACATATTCTCCAACCTAGTGATTAACAAACAAAAAATATGATCATTACAGATAGCCCACATGACATCAAAAGTATTATCCATCCTTTACATGTAAAAAGATAAAAAAAAGTTAGAATTCCAATAGTGCACTTTAACATTCCACAATGCTACTCTGTTGGCTATGCAATAATTCTACACTCCTCCCTTTTAAAGCAAATCCAGCACTTTTACCACCCTCCCGAGGCCTCTCCCTTCTACCAACTCCATCCTTCGAAGTAGATGAACCCGTTGAAGCATATCCTCCTCTTGAAGTAGATCCACCTCTTCCTTGCAAAGCAGATACACTTTAGGTGTTCTATCACATGCTTGGGAGTGTTCTTGTGTTTTCTTTTGCAAAAATTATCAAAAAATAAGGTAAGTAATTTGATGCAATAATTTGTTTTAAAAAATCATAATCTATATTTTTTTCACCATAGGAGCATGCTAACCAGTCCTTCTATTATGGCCAAATCCTTTACAATTATTACACCTCATAGTAGTCGACCTCTTTCTCTAAACAGGTTCGTTTTCTTCCTGTCTCCTCTTTTTTCTTAGCCTTCTGGGCAATCTTTTGAGAGGTGGAGGTGGCAAATTCTCATTATTATTTCTTAGGCCAAAGTTGTTATTAGATAATTGATGAATCACCGAGCTATAGATTTTTAAATATTTTGTTACTATATAACAATCATCACATAATTTCTCTGAATTTTTTCTTGTATAACCAATACATAGCACAATATGTTTATATGATATTTTAGTGATCTCCCACTCACCACAAGTACAACTCTTTTTACTCAAACCTATAACAAATTTTCTATCCCCTTCTAGTACTTAGAACTCTTGTTTGCTTGCTGGTATCAACTTATAGACCCAGGAGGCTTATATGATTTTATCCAATCTAGATCTAGTATATGAAGTTAATTTGTCCTCTCAACTACATTCCTTAGTATAACCCTTCTATAACCTACTCATCAACTTCAGTCTCATATTCTTAAGCAATCCAAACATATGCTTGTTTCTAAACTTCTCCATCCATTAATTGAAAGATTCACATATATTATTTCTAATTTGGTCACTACAAGCTTTCAAATAAAAAGCATGCCTTGCCCACATTGATAGTGATATATTCATCATGTGTGCATGAGCCTCGATATTGTCCTCCTCCATTCTTTTTAATACATCTTCAAAGAATATCTGATCATATGCTTTTACAATATTCCAAAGTCAAACCTTAGCAATAACCCAAAAAGTTTTGCTTTGAAATTGTTCTATAGATACCTAGTACAGAATCGATGACTAGCATCTGAGAATGTTTCAAAAACTATCTCAACCAAATCCTACACATATATTAGGTAGCATGAGTAAAGCATTCAAATAATACAAATCAAAAAATTTATAAGCAACTTTAATGCCCTAGCACAAGTACTACTAGCACATGTGTTAGTTATTTATTAATTTTCATAGAAACTGAACATGTTTAAGATGTAGCTACAAGGATAGATTGATTATGCAAAGAATAAAAAAAATACAAAACTATAGGTGGGCATCGAACTAAAACATTCAAAATACAAGGATTGATTGATAATGCAACTTGGTACATTCAAATCCAAATGTATATAATGTTTACTTTCTTTAATATGAATTGAACTAAAACATGAAACAAATTGACTGTATATATTAATGTGAAAGATCTAAAACATAAACCAAATGATGAAAGCATATCTTTTGCTTATCGGTCATTATAATTAATGGGTTATCTATTGTACCAGCACCAATGCAAACATATAGATATTTCATAAAGAACTTCTAACTATCCTTACACTCAACCTCCACCATACCATAAACCACAGGGAGTAATCTCTTGTTCTCATCAATGGAAATTGCAAGTAGTATACCACTAAAGGCTCCCTTCAAATAACATTCATCTAACTCTATGGAGGCTCTGCATCCTCCTAAATAATTCTTCTTCATTGCATCAAAGCATAAAATATCCTTTTAAATATAGAGAGCTCTTTGGATTGCATAGACCTTTCATATAAATATATTTTCACTAATGTACCAAGATTCTTTGCCGAAGTAGTTCAACATTCTTAGATAGCTTAGAATAGGTCTTATAGGACACTATACTTTCTCTCAACCCCTTCTAGTGTCTCTTCTTTTGCTCTATATAGCTACATTATGTGAGGCTCAACATTATACTTCTCAGCCAAAATTTGATATATTAACTCATAACTCATATATGAATTAGCTTTTAAGTGATGCTCTAATACTATAGCAAACTATTTGGAGTTTGCATTGCTATTCTTCATAGGTCTCACACATGTATGTTATTCTTGTAAAATTTTTTATCATGAAGGTCCTACGATCAGCTATAGTAGATGCATGAATTCTCCAATTACATCCTTGATCAAGTAGTGGATAGTAATTCTCTTAGGTTTATTTTTAACTCTCTTAAGTTCATAACCACTCAAAACTGCATAATTTCTCAATGCAATTCTAAACCCATTCACATCTATAAATAGTTGTCCTTCCTCAAATACAATTTGCCCTCCCTCTGTAATCTTAAATGGTTTGCCCTTTATATTCAATGAGAAGAAGTTCTTTTTCTTTATCTTAAAATCAGACTCCTCATCACTATTCAAGGGATCAACTGATTCAATAGAGTTCACATCACTCAGTTGATCATCATGCCATTATACTTGGATTTCTCATCGTCACCCCCATCAGTTGAATCATTCCCATCCTCATCATTTGACTCGCCCTCCATCATCCAATCAGCATCATTTAAGTCATAAAAAGGATAAACCTCAACTGATAATCCAGACACATCATCATATTTTCTATCATCAACTTCTCCTCCTACTTGACCTCCAACATCCCCTTTAAGTTGCTCTCTTATTTGACATCCAACATCCCATTCAACTATCCTATTGTGCAAGATCCGGTACCACACATAGTAACAAGAAGAAAGAAGAAATAAAATAAGAACACAATTAAATATATGAATCAACCAAAAGACTTACCTCCATGGGACATGCAAGCTTCACTATGAGAAAAAAAAATTTACAAGAGGAGTTCATACCCTCAACTTTCATATACCAATCTCTCTCTGTCAACAAAAAGCTCTGCCTCACAAAAGCTCTCTTTCTAGGAGATCCCCCTGAAATGATCACTGTCTGTTGTCTAACAGTCTGCCTGAAGCTCTTGCTTTTGCTCTCTGCTGGCATCTCTCCAGGATCTGCCTGTCGAACTCTCTCTCGACTATTGGTGTCTCTCAGGTCCCTATTGAATGCTGCTACCATAGTTCGCTCCTCTGCTATCACAGCACCTTTTAAAGGCCTCAATCCGAGTCTGTATCAAAAATAGGATTGAATCAGGACTCTAATAACACCTCTACCATCTGATCAAGTATCTAGACCACGCTGATCAAGATCATTCACACCGACAGCCATCCGATCATGCAATTACCTTAAGAAATGCCCAAAAATAACCTTTAGTCCACGGTAGACTGTAAGAAGATGCGGTTTGCGCCCGAGATCGACCCGCACGCGATCGTGCACCAGGCCCACGCGCATGTTGGGCAGCGCTTGCATGTGGGCCGCGTGCCTGCTCCACCGTCGGGCCTAGTCTACTCCACTGCCGGCCTGCACCGACCCTCCGACAGCTTGTGGGCCGTACCAGCCTCTGTGCTGGCCTTTCATCGCACGTATCTCCTCTGTTTGGACTTTGTTTGGACTATTTTTGAGCTCATTGGACTCTACTCGTCATCCTGAATCTCATTTTGGGCTTATTATGGATCGAATCTCGAGATATTTTTTCAATAATTTTTACTTCGACTCGATATTCGATCTCCTTCTAACTTTGAGAGCTTCTGGATCTTCTCACCCCCATGCCCTAGGGCAAATGCTTGCTGATCATGGATGGATAAATATGAGAGTCGAGCCAAACTGCTCTATCCCATCTCGATCGTATGATGTGCTTTTCTTGATCTGAGATCTGTTCGAGGTAGCCTCCTACGATAATAGGAACTTCACCCTGCGATATCATCTCTCATTCTCTCGAGTCTTACATCTCGTGCTCGATCCACCTCGATCTAATGCTCCACCTTGCTTGGACTCCCCTTGACTCCTGAAGCTCCACCTCGTACTGGGATTCCTGCCAGATAGTAATTTTTTTGTCCTCTTTTGTCCCTCCAATATCACCTTATCATCACACAAAATCTTTAAGATTCCACTATCAGCTCTCTACCTATCTCTCTACCTGTCGGTTGAATCCATTCTGCTCAATAGGATAAGATTTCGTCTGAAATTGGATATATATCGAATCTCCCCTAATCTTCTCACCGCACCATCATGTATCCTCCAGCTGACCATTCCAACGCCTCTGATTGCACAGCTCGATTCATTCGATAGATGAACAGTGATATCATTGCTCTCCAGAGAGTCAAACAGTTTCTCTTTGTAATATACATAATAGGTACATGCAGAATCTAAAATTCACTACAGAGAAGAAGAAGAAATATCATCAGATATCTCCAAGATATTATCTTCGGACTCGCTACTGACTGTCACTGCAGTAGTCCTCATCTGATCTCTTCGTTGTGGGCAATCTCTGGCTAAATATCCTAACTCATCGCATCGATAACATCTGATCTTGCTCAAGTCCCTCATCCTGGACTTGAACCGTCCTCATCATGATCTCTTGTCACTCTGTCTGCCACCACCTGCTCCTTTAAAAACTACCAAAGCTGAGCTGCCACCGCCTAAGCTTGAAGCTAGGTTCTCTCTCTTGAGAATCTCGTTCTTGAGAATCACCATGGTGATCTCGTCTATCTTGATGGTACTTTTTCTCGCTAGAAGAGTAGTCACCAAGGACTCATATGAAGAAAAAAGTGATGCTAGCGAGACCAACATCCTAATCTTCTCAACTTTTTCACCAATACTGAAGAGGTCAGTGAGGATCCTCTAGAAATGATTGAGATACTCCAACACGTTCTGTCCCTCAATTATCCACAGTTGGTAAAACTACCTCTAGAGGAAAAGATGTTGGTAAGAGACTTCACCATATAAACTCCTCGAGCTTCGACCACCTCGCCATCCGAAAAGTCTCGCCAAGTAGATGGATCACCATGTCATCTGTTAGGTGCAAGCAGATCATACTCACCACTTGCATCTAGAGCTGCCTTCAATTCTGCACCTCTATGGTAGTTGGTTTATCCTTGCATAAGAAAGCATCGATTAATTCTTGCTGGATGAGTACGTCCTTCACCCTCGCTTGCCATAAGGAGAAATTATTCTTTTCATCAAATCTGTTGATTTTTATCTTAATTAAGTCAGTCTTCTCCATCCTCAATCTTGATCACCACCACCAGAACCTGTGCCCCTATTACCACCTAGCTCTGATACTATTTATTGTCCAAAATTTGGCACCACACATTGCAATAGGAAGAAAGAAGAAATAAAATAAGAACACAATCAAATATGTGGATCAGCCAAAGGCTCATCTCCACGGGATATACAAGCTTCACTATGAGAAAAAAAAAAATTTTACAAGAGGAGATCACACCCTTAACCCTTGTACACCAATCCCTCTCTGTTAACAAGAAGATCTCCCTCACAAAAGCTCTCCCTCTAGGAGACCCCCTGAAACAATCACTATCTGCTGTCTGATAGTCTGCCTAAAGCTCTCGCTTCTGCTCTCTATTGGCACCTCTCGAGGATCTGCCTGTCGAACTCTCTCTCGACTGTTGGCATCTCTCAAGTACCTACCGAATGTTGCTACCACAGTTCACTCCTCTGCAGTCACAGTGCCTTTTAAAGGCCTCAATTCGGGTCTGTATCAAAAATAGGGTTGAATCAGGACTCCAACAACATCTCTACCATCTGTTCAAGTACCTAGACCACGTTGATCAAGCCCACTCGCATCGCCAACCTTCCGATCATGCAATTGCCTCAAGAAATGCCCGAAAATGACCTTCGATCCATCGTGGACCGTGAGAAGACACGGGCCGCGCCCCACATGCGCTCGCATGCTGGGCTCGCTTGTGCGCTGGGCTGCGCCTGCATGTGGGCCGCATGCCTGCTCTGCCATCGGCTTGTGCTGGCTCGTGGGCCATACCAGCCTCTATGCTGGCCTTATATCACATGTATCTCCTCCATTTGGGCTTTGTTTGGGTTGTTCTTAGACTCGTTGGACTTTGTTCATCATCTAAGACCTCATTTTGAGCTTATCATGGATCGAATCTCGAGATATTTTTTTTACTAATCTTTATCTTGACTCGATATTCGGCCTCCTCCTAACTTTGAAAACTTTTGGATCTTCTTGCCCCCATGCCCTTGGGCAAACATCTACTAATCATGGATGGACAAACATGACAGTCGAACCAGGCTGCTTTATCCCATCTCCATCATATATTGAGCTTCTCCTGACCTAAGACCTACTCAGGGTAGCATCCTGTGGCAATAGAAACTTCACCCTGCAATATCGCCCCTCATCCTTTCTAGTCTTGTATCTTATATCCGATCCACCTCCACCTAATGCTCCACCTCGCTCTGGGCTTCTCCTGGCTCCTGAAGCTCCACCTCGTACTGGACTCCCCATCAGGTAGTAATGTCTTCTCGTCTTCTTCTTCTTCTCCATCAGCTCTCCACTTATAGTTGATTGAATCCAGTCTGCTCAGTGAGATAAGATTCCATCTGAAATCGAATATATATTGGACTTCTTCCAATTTTCTCACTGCACCATCATATATCCTCCAACTGACCATCTCGATACCTCTGATCGCACAGTTCGATTCATCCGATAGATGAACAGTGCCTTTACTGCTCTCTAGGGAGTCAAACAGCTCTCTCTGCAACATACATGATATGTGCATGCAGAATCTAAAATTCACTACTGAAAGAAAGTAAATACCTCATCAGATATCTTCCAAACATTATTCTCTAACTCACTACTAGCTATCGCTACAGTAGCCCTCATCCGATCTCTTCGTTGTGGGCAATCTTTGGTTAGATGCTCTAACTCATCGCACCGATAATATCTGATCTTGCTCAAGTTCCTCATCCTGGACTTAGACTGCTCTCATTGCGATCTCTTGTCACTCTGTCTGCCACCATCTGCTCCTTCAGAAATCGTCAAAGCTGAGCTACTGCCACTTGAGCTAAAAGCTAGGTACTTCCTCTTAAAAATTTTATTTTTTAGAATCACCACGGTGACCTCATCCATCTTGATGGTGCTTTTCTCTACTAGAAGAATAGTCATCAAGGACTCATATGAAGGAGAAAGCGATGCTAGCAAGACCAACGCTCTGGTCTTCTCAACTTTCTCACCAATACTAAAGAGGTCGGTGAGGATCCTCTGGAAGTGACTGAGATGCTCCTGCACGCTCTGTTCCTCAGTCATCTGCAGTTGGTAGAACTATTTTCAGAGAAAGAGAATATGGGTGAGGGACTTCGTCATGTACAACTCCTCAAGCTTCGATCATATCGCCATCAAAAAAGTTTTGCCAAGTATATGGATCACTACGTCATCTACTAGGTACAAATGGATCATACTCACCATCTGCATTTGGAGCCACCTTCAATTCTGCACTTCCATGGTAATCAGCTTCTCCTCACATAAGAGAGCATCGATCCATCCTTGTTGGATGAGCACATCCTTCATCCTCACTTGTCACAAGAAGAAATTGCTCTTTCCATCAAACCTATTGATCTCCATTTTGATTGAGTCTGTCTTCTCCATCCTCAATCTTGATTACCACCGTCGTAACTTGCACCCCTCGTACCATCTAGTTCTAATACTACTTGTTGTCTAAGATCCGGTACCATGTGTTGTAATAGAAAAAAAATAAAATAAAATAAAAATACAATCAAATATGTGGATCAGTCAAAAAGCTCACCTCCATGGGGCATACAAACTTGACTATGAGAAAAAAAAATTATAAAAAAAAATCACACCCTCAACCCTCGTACACCAATCTTTCTCTGTCAATAAGAAGCTCTTCCTCATAAAAGCTCTCTCTAGAAGACCCTCATGAAATGACCACTGTCTACTGTCTGACAATCTGCCTGAAGACCCTGATTTTGCTCTCTACTGGTGCCTCTCCAGGGTTTGCCTGCCAAACTCTCTCTCGATTGTTGGCATCTCTCAGATCCCTGTCGAACACTGCTACCACAGTTCGCTCCTCTACCGTCACAACACCTTTTGAAGGCCTCAATCTGGATTTGTAACGGAAATAGGGTTGAATCAGGACTCTAACAACACCTCTGCCATTCGATCAAGTACTTGGACCATCCGTCAGTCGTCCGATCATGCAATTACCTCAAGACATGCTCGAAAATGGCTTTCGATCCATGGTGGACCGCGAGAAGACACGGGCCACGCCCTATGCGCGCCCGCTAGGCCTCACCCACGGTCGGCCCACCTACACCTGCGCATTGTGCCGCTCTGCCGCTGGGCTTGGCTTGCTCCACCGTCGGCCTGCGCCGGCCTGTGGGCCTCTCCGACAGCCCATGGATCGTACCAGCCTCTGTGCTGGTCTTCTGTCGTGCATATCTCCCCCATCTGGGCTCCGTTTGGACTGTTCTTAGGCTCGTTAGATTTCGTTCGTCATCTTAGATCTCGTTCTAAGCTTATTATAGATCGAATTTTAAGGTATTTGTCGACATATCTTTCCTCTAACTTTTCTTCCAATATCTCCTTCAACTTGATCTTCAACTTCAACCTCACTTACATCCCATACAAAAGGCATGACTATAAAAGAAATCAAATTATTAACATTATCTTCAATAAATAAATAGATCTTCTCAACTCCTTGCTGTGTGTTAAACATACGCATCATATCATTATTATTTTTAATTAAAAAGCCACTACCACAAGAGATAATAAGACTGACATCCCTCTTATCAAAAGAATTTATACACATCAACCACCGTTTCTAGATATGAATAAAGATCTTCATATACATTGTCGATCCAATATTATCGATCCCCATAGTTCACAACCAAATTATGATAAGCCATTACATTTCTACCTAAATCAATCACTATATTAGTTCATATCAATTTAATCATTAGGCATTTAAAAGATGGTATTTCCTTACATTATAAATAATTTAAATAATTATGAATAGTATTAACAAATTCTCATTGAACTGATAAATCCCTTACATCCATGAGGAGAATTGATGTTATATGTTTAATATGTTGAAGCAAAATGTGAAGGTCATTCATTTAATTTGATCACAAAAAATTTTACTAGTGCATTATGCTTTATATCTAAACACCATTACCACTAACTAACAACTAACGTCATGGTCTTTTAATCTTCAGCATATCAATTACATAAATACAATTTGTCAGCAAAATCACTATTTTGGCTAAATGCATCAGCTCTTAATTTACCACAGTAAGTCGATAAAGTAATCAACAGGTAATCGACCCCCTACCTTGTATTTCAAAAAGAGAAGAGAAAAAAAATACTTGAAAGAATCTATTAGGGTAGACTCATGTTTTCCACATACGAGTGGTCAAAAAATATGGTTTAGGCCAATTAATCTGCGATATTGGATAACTATAGGGGGAAGGAGACCACAAATGGAGTTCATTTACAATACCAAGTTTTATTTTTATAAATACTTGGACTTTATTTGTCCATGTAATGAAGGGGACTACATGTAGCTAGATTTTAAAAAATGTTAACCAAAAATATTTTATTTCTACTACTAAAATAGCAAAATTGAAGAGAAAACTATAGCTCTCGAAAAGAATGACAAAATGTGTGCATGTATGCAGTTGGGGAAAATGCATGCATTATAATTGAAAGGAAAATTCACATAAAAAACCCCAAATAAAACCTACCATACACTAAAGACAAGAAGTCAACCCTCAATCACTTTCAAGGCCTTAATCAAACATGCTTCTGTGATTCTATGAGATTAATCACACGATATGGGTGGATTTGGCAAGGACAAACCCTATTCTTGGAGAAAAAGAGAAAGATGAGTTGGAAAAGGGGGAAGAAGATGATGAATAAAGATTCGGATAGATTCTTTTTACTGATTTATAATGGATGGCTATTTGGTCATTTCATATTTTTGAAACTGCTTGAGTATCGTCATTATATTTTGGGGCTGTAAGTCTAAGTTTTGAAAACTAATGGGTGTAATTGTAATAAACACAAATCTCATTGGGATTTTTATAATTTATCCTATAAATAAAAAAGTAATCTAGGAGTATATTTTTCATAAGCACATTTGGACCTCCCTAAAAAAAATAGCATATCTTGAAACATAGATTTCTCATTACAATTCATATAGTAATATTACTAGTTGCTCCAAAATGGTAAGATCGAGGATCATATGCATCTAGATGATCTAGATAGCATTATAAAAACTACTAACTCTAAAACTGAATCAGGAGACTATCTACAACCCACCACTTAAAGTAGTTGAACATATATGAAGCCTCCCACACATGCACATATATGAAGCAGAACCACCAAAAGTGCATAACCTAATCGGCTCACAACTATTTTGTATTCTCTTCATCCTCGTACTAAATAGTAGGGTGACCTCTTCGATCATGCTCATTCTATAAGAATAAATAAATAAATAAATATAAATAAATATTTATTCTATTTTTATAGAAAGTTTTAGTGATGTAATTATACTATTAGAAAGACTTTCAAGATATAATAGTGATTTATTATTTTAACTTCATTTTGCTTGATTACAATAACAGTTATTATAATAATATTCATTATTTTCCATTTAATGGAACAAATAACCTAATACAAAAAAACAATAAAGATTATATTACAAAATTATGAGTTACAAGCTACATTAGTATTTTAATAATCTTCTTTTTGATAAAAAATTATTTTTAAAAAATATGTAATTGAGAAAAATGCAAACAAGAATGAAAATCAAAAGTAAAATAATAGTCATTACCTCCATCATGCAGTCATTACTCCATACCTTCTAATGAGTGTTATTTAGATCATAGTACATCTACCACACTCTAATGCTCCCTGTACATTTGGAGTATGTAAGGCTCCCCCTGCCTTGAGCAGCTCCAAAACAAACTAACTAATTGAGAAGTAGAGAAAAGACCCCTATTTGCAATGAGGTTTTCATCCTCTATAGTAGAAGAGGAGAAGAAGAGAAGACAACAGTGCTATCCCCCAAATCTAATAGAGAGCTCGTTGGTTCTAGGCTTCTCGATCAAGGTTCTTCTAGGGTTCCCAAACATCTCTTCCCATCTGGATCTCACTTTAGAGAGCTGTTGATTGGTGGAGGAGGATGAGGGAAGGGAAGGGGATGGGGGGTCTCCTTCTAGGTCTTGAAAATCAGAACCAGATATTAGCCCAATGCAAAAATTATGCCAAAAGATTAGGATCATATCTCCTTCATTTCTTCTTCTTTTCTTTTTTCGTTGAGCGAGAGAGCTAGAGAGATAACGTAAGAGAAGAGAAGAGGGAGTAGAGGGAGGTGATCGGTTGGCTATGCTAACCACACTCAGGAGAGAGTCTTCTATCCCTACCCCTCTGTGTCTCTCTTTTTTTTCTTTTTTATTTAATGTAAATTCACTCTTTGCTTAGTTCATCACTCCTAAGTCTACCTTGTGATAATCCAGATTTTTGAGCTTATGAGCCAGCTTGAAGAGGTCCGGACCTGTGGATTCGCATGTGCATGGCACATGCTAGAGGGAAGAAGAATTCGATCAAAATTCTTCTTCCCTCTTGACTCTAGCGGAATTGAGAGTCCTAGAGTAAGCCAAAATCAAGCTAAAGTCCTAGGTTCTCATCTATAAAAGGCTCACTTCCTCTAAACTCCATCGATTTTTTAAGAGGTTTTCATTGATTTCCATATTTTTCTATGTTTTCCTTAGTTTTTCTATCAGAAAAGATCGCTGAAATCATCCTTTTGGTCTTGCCGAAGTTGGCTAAAGGGTCGGACCCTTGATTCCCTTTCTTTTCCAAGCTTATAACTATTGTTTGGAGCCAACAAGTTGCCAGATTGATCATGAATAGGGCCTCCCCTATTTCGTGCTTTCATTCTTTTGTTTTCTCCAACCCCCATTAGCTGTGGCCCCTGTTAAGGTCGTCATTTTGCTATGTTTGAAAGAAAGAGAGGAGAGAAGGAGAAGGTCCCTTATTTTGAAAAAGAGGAGGGGAAGAGAGTGTTGGTCTCTTCTCTGTCTTTTCTTTTCTCTCTCTCATCTCTCTCTACCTTTCTTTCTTCCTCTCTCTATTCTCTCTTTACATGATTTGCCAAACCCAGTAGAGAGTTCGAGACTTTTGCTTATGAATTCTAAGTTCACCCCTATAGAGGGTCCTAGATTGAAATCACGGTGATCTTCCTCTTGTATTGATCTCCATCTTGAATTTTATAGAACACCAATCATTGACAGTACTTATCATATCAGATTTGAACTTATTAGATTTTTGATTAACTGGGCGAGTCATTAGGATTTGATCTACAAGGACCGTCAAACATCATTATTTGAACAGTTGTGTCCTTTGTCTCTCCTAATCTTTTCGTCATGATTTAGTCATTTTATAATTTCCTCTAGTTATTGGTTTTGGCTATACATGGAAATGATCCACTAGATGATAAGATATTGAGCAAGAGATTTATGCTTTGATCCCTAAATCAAGATAAATTTTTAAATTTTTATTTATTAATTAATCATATATTAAGTAGGGTCAAGAAATTTGGGATTGAGAATAATTCGGATATTAGAATTTTGAAGATAGAAATCTAATAATAATTTATTATTTCTTATGCTGATGGTTGATCATGGAGAAGTTGAAATTATATTAATTGATTAGATATGCTAGGTTTGGACTAGTAAATAATTTGATTGAGTTTATCGTCAATAGAGATAAGAATCCATGTATATGATTATCATTATATATATTATTTATAGATTTATATATTAGATTTATATCATTGATTTTATATCATTGGATTCGTGTTGATAGATTTGGCTTTACATGATATGATATTATTCTTATATGATTTTTGTGTATGAGTGCATTATTTGTTGACAATATATATATATATATATATATATATATATATATATATATATATATATATATATATATATATATAAGTGATTGATGATATGGTTATATGGATATAATATGCTTATCTTGAATATCTTATTAAATTAAAATTGATTTGATAAAATTAACATATAATAATCTGATGGATAAGCAATAGTTTGGACTAACCTTATCATGTGGATAGTCTTCATAGGCTTACATATGGGACAGTCTCTAAAAGCTTATGTTTGGATAGTCTCCATGGACTTATATGTAGGATAGTCTTTAGAAGCTTATATTTGGGATAGCCTCCACGAGCTTATGCATAGGATAATCTCTAGGAGCTTATACTTGAGATAGCTTTTAAAGACTTATGCATGGAATAACTTTTAGGAGCTTATCATGTCTATAATAGCCTCCATAGTCTTACATATGAAAATTTGATCAAACATGGACTGGGGCATGATTTTGATTAGTCCAAAGTTGAAAAGAAAAGATGCTATCAAATCTGGATATATGATAAGATATATGAAATCAATATTGAATAAATGTTTCATTTGTTGACATATCATAATATATCTCTTTGATAGGACAGATATTTGATATATATTTATATAGATATTTGAATTATCCTGGATATTTGATGTGAGCTTTTATGCATTATATTTTTCACTCAGATATTATTTTCTACTATTTTCAAATTAGATTATTATATTGGTATGGATGTGTAAAGATTTCTACTAAGCTGTGAAACTCACAATCCTCCTTTTTCTTTTTTGGAGTTATAAGATGCATGTACTGGACTATGGTTGGGATTATGGTTAAATGGATTGAATACATAAAGCATACATCATCAACAATACCAATTGAGTGATTTAGTTTTATAAATTGAATAAGTTTTATTATTTGTTATTATAGAGTATTTTATTTTGAATTGAGATCGTCAGTGTTCATGAAAATTGGAGGATTATAATAGATTTTAAGATCTTGTGTATTCTTTAAGGCTTTGCCATAGGGAGTATACGATGGTGTTGCATGGCCAACTCAGACATTGGATTCGGAGTGTGACACATGTTATCTCCTTCTCCTTTTTCATCACTGCTGCCTCCTTTACTCACTTCCACCTCCTCTCCCTATCCCCAACCTAGATTCCCCATTAGAGTTGCAAAGAAGAGAAAGGGAGAGTAGGAGGTTTGTGGTGGCAATGGTGGTGTTCAATTAATTATGAGGAAGGAGAAGAGGGGGTGGAGGGCAGGGATGAGGAGGGCAAGAAGGAAAGAGAGTGAGAAGAGGAGAAATAGGAGAGGGAGACAGCCTTCTCCATCCCTTACTATGGCAACAGGATTATGGCCACATTGGCCATATCCAGCTTGATGTGAAGAGAGGAGGGACAAAAGACAAGATGAGGGAGGCATGTGAGCTTGATGCAGGTACTATCATCCATGTACAGAGGAATGAGGGAGGGGGTGATAAGCGGTGTACAGGGCTGGAATTGGCTAGACTGGGCTGGGCCACATCCCTATCCGAGCCCGATCTGAAATAATTTTTCAGACTTCGAACCGAGCTTAGACTACATTTTTTGAGAAAAAATCAGTTCGAGCCCAAATCCCAACCCAATTGGGCAAACCCGATGTCCTTACCTTTGCGTCGCTAACCTCCACTCTAAGGTCACTGCCTGCACCAGCCTCGATTCCATCTGTAATCATTGGGTCCTCCTCCACCTTGTCAGGTCCCTCTTCGACGATTGCCGCTATGTTGATGCCCTCCTCCATTCCCCCTCCATCAACAGCCTCTTCGCCCTCTCTCTCAACCCATGAAAGGCTGGCAAATCCATGAGGGCCATCTGATCCATGAGTCCCAAAATTTTGATCTCCTCCAATATCGCTGCCGCTTGGATGATGATTGCTGAGGTCTGGTATGGATCAGCTAGGGATCAGAGAAGTTGAACCCTAAGGCTGTGGTGTCGAAGGGGTGGGAGAGGAAGAGGAAGAAGAGAAGAACCAAACTCTAGCGCCCCTCCGCCCTCCTCCTTAATTCCATGGGTATTAGAGATTCTCGGATATGTTGAATCCGAGCGGACCGAGGAACAAATCTATAATCGGGCTCAGGCCAGACCAATAGTACATTTGAGCCCAACCTGAGAACATAATAGGTTATATATTCGATTTCAAATTCGATTTGATTTTGTTCAGATCTAACCAATAGTCTGATCCAAAGTTGGACTGATCCGACCCATTTCCCACCTTATGGGGTCAAGGTGGTGGAGGTTTTGACCTCTACCATCCTTCTCAATGGATGGTGGGTCCGAACCGATCAATGGATCCGGGTCTACATCTGGATACCACCATGGTGAAGCGTTAGTTAGGCGTCTGATATATTAAAATTTTGATATTTGACATGCTACGAGGAGAGCTGTCCTCTAATAAACAGATATTAATGCAGTACACTCGTGTTTTTTTTTTTTTTTTCTTTTTTGGGTGGAGAAAGAAGCTGAACGCTAAAATTAAAGACGGCACAAAGATAAGAAACAAAAGGTGTTTAATAGCACAATACCTACAAAGATAAATAGTGTACACATGGTAATCTCCATCGCCCATGTTCCATGTCCCTGCGCTCAATGGCATCTTCGTAATTTCATTAGAATATGGTGGCACTTCTAGAGCCATCCACTGTTTTATTTATATCGAAACATCGGTGCCTCTGGGCAGAGAGAGAGAAACAGGATGAAAAGATACGCAGACCTTCCCAGAGGAAAGAGGGAGTGTGGGAAAAAAAGGTAAAGAATTAGAAAAAGGAAAGAGAGACCTGCCATAGCCGGAGATGTGCCCGACGACGAAGAATCCCGGCGCCGAAGCGCCCACACCGGAGTCCGGGGAGGAGTCCTACGACTGGCGGGAGGAGGCCATCAACGGCGGATCTCTGCGCCACGTGGACCTCCACACGGGATCCAACGGCTGGGCGTCCCCGCCGGGCAACCTTTTCGCCCTCCGCGGCCCCCACTACTTCTCCCGCCGGCAAAAGATCCCCTCCGGCGACTGGCTCCTCAAGCCCGCTGGCGTCGACTGGCTCCGCTCCGCCTCCCGCCTTGACAACGTCCTCGGCCGCCCGGACAACCGCGTCGCCGCCGCCCTCCGACGGGCCCAGGCACTCGGTCTCTCCCGCAAGGTCTTCCTCTTCGCCGTGAACCTGCAGATCCCCGGCCGCGAGTGCCACTCCGCCGTCTTCTACTTCGCCACTGAGGACCCCATTTCCTCGGGCTCCCTCTTCTACCACTTCGTCCACGGCGACGACGCTTTCCGCAACGCCCGCTTCAAGATCGTCAACCGGATCGTCAAGGGCCCGTGGATCGTGAAGGCCACGGTGGGGAACTACGCCGCCTGCCTCCTGGGGAAGGCGCTTACTTGCAACTACCATCGCGGGGAGAACTACCTCGAGATCGACGTCGACATCGGGAGCTCGGCGATCGCCAACGCGATCCTCCACCTGGCGCTGGGCTACGTGACGGCGGTGACGATCGACATGGGATTCCTGGTGGAGGCGCAGGCGGAGGAGGAGCTGCCGGAGCGGCTGATCGGTGCGGTGAGGGTGGCGCAGATGGAGATGGGGTCGGCTACCTACGTGGAGACTCGGGGGAAGGCGGTGGAGGTCGGCAAGCCCGGGTTCCGGAGCGTGGCCAAGGTCAATCACCACAACCAGAGCCCGAGGGTGTCGATGTCGTCCAGATCGGGAGAGGCTAAGGAGAGCGAAGAGGAAGGCTAGGAAACTTTTTTCCTCTTCCTCTCGTTTGTTCGATTGAAAGGAAAAAAAAAAAATGTAAACTTTAGCCGCTCTGTTTTAAAAAGCCCCCATTTTTAGGGTTCGTAGATAATAACCTGTGTCGCATTGGGGAGAGAGATCGCTGGAGATTGATCACAGTTTGAGGGATGATTTATTTGTTTGCCTTGTGTTTGATCTCAACTTGGCATTTGCTGTTTGATTATCTCCTTCTCTCTCTCTCCAGTGGAGAAGTAAATTTTAATCATCTCTCTTTTCTTGATCATGTTTATGAATAATAATCGCACTAGATTATCATCCATGTTAGTATAATTGGTGTTTGTGTTGGAATCTTCTAGGTGAATCTATGATGATTATTTTCTTCTGTTTGGTGGGCTTCCTAATCCTTTGTCTCTGTGTACATTCTGAAACTTTCTTGAGATTTCATCTGCTGTTGAGGGCTTGTTGCCTTTTGAGCCTTCTGTAGGTGACTTGTTCGGTTGTTGGAAAATGTAGATTTTTCTCTGGTCCCAGAAGCCCACTCTTATGTTCAGGTATTGTGAGTTATGGTGTGCATCAGATCAGATGGGTAATGATGTTTACAGATAAATTGTTGTTATTATTATTATTGTTGTTGTTATTGCTATTATAGGCAGGTAAAGGTTTGAGAGATCGAGCTAATGGGTTCCTAGATTGGGAGGGTTCTCAAATAAAATGTCGAGGCAGGGAGAAGGGAAAAATTTATATCGCTAAATTAGGTTTTTTAAGGTGTTCTGAATGGTTTAGAGTATTGTAATACATATGCAATTACTCAAAACAAGTTTTACATGAGTGAGCCAAACAACTTTGCTCTTATTATCTTCTTTTAAAATTTCATTCTTAAGGTAGATCCATAGAACTTAAAACACATAGAATAGCCATAAAACATTGGCAGAAAGCCTCTATCCCATCAATAGTGTTAAATTTATAAAACCTGCCAGCATGGGATTGTATTAAGTTATAAATGTTGTAGAAAACAAGGAAAAAAGAAAATGAAATGCCTGGTGATGGCAGTAAAACTCAGTTCGGTTAACATTAGACAACCCTGTTGATTAAGGCAGTACTTGGATCAGATTTTACTCTGTTCTTTGGAACCACACATCAGTGTATTTGTGATAGATGAATTAACTGAGGATCATATGCTAGAAATCCAGATTTTTATCTTGCCTTTTTGTAGATAACAAGGAATGAGATCTGACACTGAATGAAAGATATGAGTAAGAGGTGCTATATTATAAAAGTTTCTTAAAGCTCTTGCTATGTGGGGTTTAGGAAGAGTTAAACGAATAAAGTTTTATTCTGCATGAGGCTAATTTTATATTTCACACCTGTGATGTCCAGATCATAATGGAGCAATCTTATCATTGCACCAAAAGGCCTGTCCTCTAAAATTTTTTCATGATTGAATAACTGGAACGTATGCTTTTGCGATAGAATACAACCTGGGTGCAAGGTTCGTCCAAAATGTGAAACATCCGGTCTCTCTTAATGTTTGATTAAAAGCAGGAACTGGGCCAGGCAAGGTGGCCATTGATTTTTTGGAACATCCATATCACGTCAAACATCAAAAATCAAACACAGGTACAAAGCCTTGTCACTTTCTTTCATCGGATCATTATGAAAATTCTTTTGTTTGAAATATCGGCAGGAAGTCATTTGTCTGTTATTGCAGTGTGCCTAACATTATTAGTCATCATTTCGGTTTTGAGAATCGTATGATTAACATCTTAGGCAAACATTTACTTCTACTTGCTCAGATTTTTTTTCCCCTTTAATTTAAGAATGATTTGGGAAGTTTTAATAATTCAGAGGGTTTCACTCCTTTTCGTTATGATTGCAATAGTCTTTGCATTAATTGCATAAGATAATGCGAGCCTTTTTCTTGGTGGTGGCTTGGAAGACACCTGATTTTTCAAAGACACTTCTTCAATGCCAGCCTTTCAGCTTTACCTCTCTCTTAATATTGGGAATTTTTATCCCTAAATTCTCTTTTCTTCTGACTTCCAAAGAAACTATTATATTCCTAAAAACAAAATGAAAAGGCGCCAAAATCTCTAACTTAAACTCTTTCCTACTTTTGCTTCGATACGTTTTGCTACAGTTTCTGGTGATTGCTTTCTACAAATTGCCCTTCTGCTTCCTAATAATGACATTTTTATCATTCTTTCCTCAGCCTCACCGACATAATACATGAAATATCTTTGGAGCTTTTTATTTTGTCCTATAGGTCCCTTGCACCATGAAAGTACTCTTTGGAATTGCCCTTAAAATCTTTTTAGTGTCAGTAAAGGGCATGGGTGTTGATCTGGTAGCAAGCTCGATGGTCCTTGAAGATGAGTTGGGTTTCTATCGAGAGCATCAATGCTGGGGGTCCTACTGGGCTGGACAATCCAATTAGATAGCCCCTCGACCAAATAAAAGAAGGGGAAGCCCAGGCTGGTTGGATAAACAACCTTAGTAGTGCAATCAGTGGACCTTACTGGCATTCAAGTTTAATCTGTATCCAAGCTATGCTGCACGTGTAGTAACGTCAGGCACGTGCGAAGCTTTATGTATAAATTAAGTTGCAGACTTTTGTCTAGGTTGGAAGCATCAAATTGTAGTTTGGAGTTAAGGTTTGGGAGTGCTTCGAGGTGTCATTTTGCACAAGAGTAGAGCATGTGTTTCATGCTTATGTACTGTTTGTGTGCAGGGGGGAACATGGGGGAGTCTGGATTTTTGTTTCCGGAAGTTCCCTAGGCAAGTGCTGCTGCAAGCTAATGCGTATGACTTGATCGAAAGGAGTCCCTGTGCCTGTGTCTAGGATATTGGAGCAGTAGCCCAGATCCTGTGGTTCTCGTTTCTTTGGTTAAACCAGGCTTGGCAGCTTGAATGAGCTCCCAAATTGATTTGATCACAGGGATTGGCCTTGTCTGGTCCGGCTGTATTTTGGTTCATCTTAGGCCCATTCATTGGAGCTTAAAAGCTTTTATACATTGGAAAATGAGTGGAGTCTATCACCTATATTCATTTGCGTCACTACTTTTTGGGTGAGTTGTTAAGATTCTACCCATATTTCCATATTATGCTTTATTATACAAATATTATTGTATTATGTTATATTATATATTATAATATATTACATTAAATTGTATTATGTTACAATGATATATTGAAATAATAACTACTTCATTTTAATATTGCAATCTATTATAAAATAAGATAATATCATATAATATAATAATATATTATAATAACAATAATATATTATATTATTATAATAAATTATACTATAATAAGTAGTAACATGTTATATTAGAATATTATATATATATATATATATTATCATTATTATGTTATTAAATTATTATATTATTATAGAGTTAGGGATGTTTTAGAAACAAAATAAAAAAAATTATTTTTTCAATTGATGAGAAATAATTTTTTTTATTTTATGGATAAATGCTGTTCATAGAAAAATAAGTTATTCATATAGAAAAATATAAGATAAATTGGTTAATGGAAAAGTAACAAACTTTTTTTTGATATTTATCTACAAGAATGGGCCCTCAGATGCCAAGATAAGGTTCTGAGAGAACTAACTTGGGCCTTTCTACTTGATGCAAATACATACATTTTACCTGTTCCAAGGTAGGTGCCATTGGGCACTGGCTTATTAGAATGGTAAAACCTTGGCTTATAGCGTCATATACCTATGTTACCATATGGTCTTTATATTTCTGAAGTATTGTTGATTGCATCCTTCTAAATTTGTTGGATATGTTCTAGCTGGACAATTTTTTTTTGGTAAGTTATAAAAAGGAAAGTTTTACAGCCTTAAACCTACAGTAATTATACATACACTGAAGAATTACACCTGTACACCCAACTGCAAAAGGAAAGGCCACCGGCCCAATACAAAATATTTCAGGGTTTTTCCGCATCCAACCAGGGCAAGGATATCTGAAGCCATTCAGAACGTTCTTCTTCACATCACCTATAGGCATCTCCATCTGGGACTCTTTGAGCATAAAGTCTGGTTGACCATGAAGCCAAATCAGCACATTCTCCTGAAATAGCATGCCTGCCACCATATCCATTGCCTATCCAGAACACCCCTTGCTGTAGTATGGCACAAATAATTCACCGGCCCCTTCATCCTTGCACACAAGATCCAGCTGGGAAGATATAGTATCATCCATTAGAGATAAATAACATAAAAAGTGTTCCTCCCATTCAATCATTATAACCTTCCTCTCCTTCCTCCAGAACTTTAAGTTATGACATTCTATTTTGTAGTCAGGCCCTTCCCAATATACTGGTATAGTGCAGTTAACACCCAAGAAAAAGGGGCCAAGGCACCAAGATATTATCTCACGTTCCCCACCCCATATGATAAGTCAGTTAACTGTGATACCCAACCCAGCTAAAACGGACCACATGACTCTTAAGGCGATGGGGAAAAAAAGAAAAAATTTGAGAGGAGATTCCCGTTGGAAGTTGTCTTCTTCCAATTGACTTTTAATCGGAATCAAAATCGATGTCAGGAAGGAGTTGAACTCCTCCCCTCTGATCCTATTTGAAGGGAAGAAGGTTTCCCTCTTCTTCTCGGCAAAGATCGACACCCCAAAAGAAGGAGATCGTGGAGTTTTCTTCATAAAAATCATCACTGTGCCCATCGCATTTCAGTCTAAACATCGCGAGAAAGCTAGGTAACGGCCAGCAATCTTTGACTGACCATCTTCTCCTTCTTCCTTAGTCATTGGACCTTAAATTCTAGTTGGTTATCGCTGGATTTTTCTTAAAAAAGATGAATCCCAAATTTTTCCTATTTTTCTATAATAATTTTAGATTTTTCAATGCCAATTGTCGCCATCATCCGTCGGTTAGACAGCTTCTGTTTGCACTATTATGGTCTACATCGCTGGCCATAGCTGCCGTCGATAAGGTGCACTCCTCTATTCGGGGGAAAATAGGGAGCAAGTGTCCTCTATTCTAGAAAGAAAAAAAATGAAAGGAAAAAAAAAAAAAAAAAAAAAATAAATAAATAAATAAAAGAGTCTCTCTCTTTTCTCTTTCTCTCACCGTCATCTCTCTTCCTACTTTCTCTCTCCATCTACTCTCTTTACTTTCTTTCTTTACTTTGTCTCTCTAGAAAATTTTACTTTTTTTTTCTACAAGTTTCTCTCTTTAAAATTGTTTCTTTATCTATGAAGGTTATCTCTCTAAGATTGATCTAATAAAAAAAAAATTTTGATGAGTTAGACCGATTTTAATGAAGAGATCCTGATCCATAGTCGGATAGTGTTCCGACACCTACCTTGATAAGATTGGTTACTATTAGATTAGATCATCCATGATTTTTATTGAACTATTTATATACTAATTTCATCATAATTTGATCATTTTGATTGGATCGATTAGGATGCCAGGCACTATCACTTGATCTACTTTATTCCATCTTATTAATTTCTTTCTTCTTTGACATTCTCTCTCTAGTTGATTTATGAACTTAGTGAAGGGACGTCGGCTCTATTTCTTTGAATTCGAGTTGATCTAATAGAGAGACTTCGATCACCTTATAGGTCAGACGGCTCCATACCATTTGAGCTTTTGTTAAATATCATAGGATCTAATTTTTGTTAGCCTCTATCGAATTCTTACAACTTAAGCGATCTTGATTAAATAATGTTATTTGATGGAATTGATTTTTGATCACCGGATGACATACCAATCTTCATATTGACTCTTGTTTGACATTATTGATTTGATCATGTTCGATCTCTATTGAACCACCTATATCCTAATTTGATTTCGATTGGATAAAGTTATAATGATCAAACTAACTTGGATCGTTAAATGTCACCACTATCAATCCTATCTTTCTATAGTTACTCATATTCTTTTTAATTATTGCGGCTCAATTCTATATAGGAGAATAGTCTCGATATGAAGATGTCCAAAGCAAAATATTACGATATGATCTATAAATTAAATATTTTGAAAGAAAAATTTTTAGAATTATGTAGATTTATTGAAATATGTGTAAGATTGTTTTACTTTTTCTAGATTTATTAGTAAATTATAAAATATTTTTAATATTGAATTATTTATGATTTACAAATTTGATGCATGATATTTTGGGTTGTCGAATATGTTTTTTTTTTATATGTCAAATGATTTATAATGGAATGCATTTAATTTGCTATAGATTATGTCGATTGATTTCGATGTCATTTGGTTTATGACTTTTTATATTGAAATAAAAAAAAATATTTGATTTGAGATGAATTTTAACTCGTAGCTTGACTATATAGCGGATCCTGCAAGAGTTAAATGCTAATATTTCAATATATTACTAATGAGGATTGTGCACTGATATTTTGATACTTTACCAATGGAAGTTGTATGCTGGTACTTCGATACCTTACTAGTTGAAGTTGTACGCTGGTATTTTGATATTTTACCAATGAAAATTATGTACTAATATTTTGATATCTTATGATTGAAAATTATATAATGGTACTTTAATTAAGTTCATGGCTGTCGAAATGAATGCGTTGTTTTAAAAGAAATCAACTTATGAATAAAATTGAATTTTGAAAAGATTGCATTCATATGCTTGTTCTTTGAAAAATGTCATATATATGAATCAGATTTTAAATTGATATACCTTGCATGCTTATTTTTACTATGTTATTATTACTTGATTTATCTAATCAAAATATTCATTGCTTATTAGATTGTCTAACTCATTATTTTATATTTTATTATTTTTACATATTCAGATGATTAACTTAATTTGGGGATCATTATTAGAGAGCAAATTAGAAATAGAATTTGATATCTTTATTTTGTAATAAAATTATTAAAATTGATAGTAAATTATAGAATATTATTTAATAAGATATTTGATTTTATTATTTAAATTATATTTGAACGTTAATTTATTGATTATTTGTTCTGCTATTGCTTTGTGATATCATGAAGAGATGCCTTATATATTTGTAGGAAGAGTTCTCCATGAGTGTACGATGGTTGCCGTAACTTCTAGCTCAAGATTTCGAATCAGGGGTGTGCCATTAATAAAGGAGTTCATTCCCAACCCCTTCAAGTAGAGGCTTTCAACATTCTCATAGAACCAGCAAATTGGGCTATAGAAGGACAAACTCCCATATGATACTAGAGTATAGTCCCTGCAATAGAAACCAAATACATGCTCCTAAGATATAATGCAAGTATAAGAGTAGCTGATTTCCAAAGATCCAGGTGTAAATACAAATATTTAAATATATAACACTTTCATGATTGATGTGGTATGATTATATCCTTTGTATCAAGGATAGATATATAGCAAGAGGTTTTGAAAAGATTTAAATTCAAAAATTGAATTCTTTGCAGGCTCCAAATAAGAAAGTAGATCACAATAGATTTGAACATAGATAAGGAGGCTACAGCAATTTCTTGATTTTTGTCTTTAAATCATGATGGATCTATGCTCCCTCCTCTATATAAATAGGACTAAGAAGACGCCAAAAAAAATAAGCTCTAAAAGAGAGAGACTTGCGTGGCCCAAGATCTCATGATGAGAGGCTCTCTAGCCTCCATCCATCATTTTGCTCCTTTTTCGTAGATCAATAAATCCATGAAGTGTCAAAACTGAGGTGTTGCCAAAGATCAAGCTATTAAGTTCGACGTCGAGATCAAGATGATGCCCGAGATCAAGTTACTAAGCCCAAGGCTGAGCCACCAAACTCGAGACCGAGATGAAGGCCGAATATGTAAAGGCCGAGATCCAAAAAGCTGAGCATCCAAAGGTCAAGCTCCTAAAGACCAGATCGGCCTAGAAAGCGACCAGATTCAAGCCAACCATTTCCACATTGACCAGACGTAGACCAGATCCAAACCGACTATCTCTAGATCGATCGAACGTCGATCAAACTCGATCATTTTCAGATTGGCTAGACATCAATCAAATCTGATTATTTTCAGATCGGTCGATGTTGATCAAATTCGATCATCTCTAGATTGATCAAACACTGATTAGATTGATGCCGACCATCTTCAGATCGGTCAGATGCAAATTAGATCCGAGCTGACATTCCTGATAAGGTAGGAGGTAACAAACATATCTCACCAGATAAAGCAGAAAATAACATGTATATCTTATCTGATAAGATAGGAGTAACAGCATTATTCTACTTTCTTCTTACGGCATCTTCGTCTCTGTTTATAAATAGAAGGCCAAAGGGGACTCCAGGATATGCTCTTAACTCTCTCTTGCTCATTTTTGCCCTCCTATTTTCTAGTTTTTTGTCTTGAATGCTAGAGGATCTCCATCGAAAGTAACTCCGAACAGAAACTTATTTTGCAGTTAAGCCATCAATGCCCAACACCAGCCATATCTCTTTTTCGACCGAGCGATTTTGATCAGAATACAAGTGGCAACAGTGACATAAATTTCTGAAGGTTCAGGTGCAAGCTACCTGGCCGACTGGCTCCTCTCTCTTCTTTGGAGAGGTTGCAAGTTCGACTCAAATCGGCAGAGCTCCCAACATGTTTAGTGTTTACAATGACCATCCAAGCTTTTGTTCGTATATGTCATCTCAATTACATACTAGTCAACATTCTCTGAAGTTTGGAGTTATGGTCACGGGCTGACATCTTACTCTCAAGTGTCTACAAGTAATATGAAGGTGAAACCGTGAAGAATTGAAGGGAAACTTGATTTGTACTCTGATAAAAAGTTAAAAACTTCACCGTTCTGCAAATATCCGTTTTGATGCACTTTTGATTTGCTTCGATAATTGCAAAAAACTTTAGACACATGTTTCGTGACTGAATCCAGAATGATAATAACACTTCTCTCAACGAAACATTTGGAATGGGAGCCACTTCTTCTCGTTATAGGGTCCAATTCTTTCCAACCAAATATACCTTAAAAATTTTTTAAAGCTCCAATGATATAATGACCTTAGGCATTTTTTGACTTTAAAATTTTATATTCAACGTCACCTCACCTTGCCCAATAGAGTCCAATACCCTATTTTCTCCTCCTACTCATCTATCTATCTTCAAGAAAAAGAATTGCGGTGAAATGGAGAGCTACGTGGGGTAAGGCCGGTGGAGAACCACGCCATGGCCTTGCTGCCAAATGTTGAGCTACTAAGTTTAGAATATTGGGCAGAATAACTCGAGTTCTCGCACTCACGATTCCGTTATCCAGCCATCGCCCTCACCTGTTTCCGATACTACCGTAACGGCAAAATTCTACGTTCCCATTTCACTTCTTCGTCACCCATCTCGCATTCCGCGACTTTGGACAAGTATCTCAAAGGACCCCTTGGGCCTAGAATGCAAGGCTCTAACGGCTAGGACTCTGCTATATTTTCTCAGAACATCATGATCGATTAATCCAAGAGGCACGTGATCTTGGGTTGTCCCAGTAATCGCACTCTTCAACGTAGAAACCAGAGAATTTAGATTCAAAGCAAGATCCACGAAGAAGTATTTTATTATTGTAAGACCTTTAACTAAATAAAAATGACCACACGTCAAACTCTTATCATGCTAGCCGGAGAAGCCGCCATTAGCCAACAAAACGAACTCCATCTAAAAGCATTCTATGACAATATATTTTACGAAGTAAAACGAGCTATACAGCTATTATTAACATTATTGCACCTGTCATAACAAAAATATATATAATATATACTGTATGTGAGCCATTATATATGATGTATTATACCATCATAAACTAAAAGCTATTTGATATGCCTTGAAACTGACAACAGCTGACATGACAAACCAATCAATAAAAACTTGTGAAATAGCCGCAAGCTGATAAAATTTCAAGTTCTCTTCTCTAATCGGTGACATTTAGATCTCGATATCGTGAATAATTTCCTTAACTGCATGATGTGAGCTGGAGATCCATGTGAATGAGATGCATAAGCATGATGTGTGGGGGCGATCCTCAGATGAAATATGTGATCCATTACCAAAACAGCCAATGTTGGTGCTTTTTTCCTTAGTGAAGAGCACCAATCCTTGCATATATGAACCACACCTGAAGGATCCTTCTTCTTGAAGTTTTCTAAGTGAAGTTTCGGTTCTATTAAAATGCATTTTGCCACACTCATAATGCTCTTGCTATTATCTAAGGGTTGAATCTGACTTAGATATCAAATGATTCTATATCGGATACTCTTGAATAATGAACTATCTTTGTCTCTGTTATTTCAGATTGGATCTTGTGAGAGCTATCACTTGAACACAGTTTTCCCCATCTCTTTTATCTTAGATGCATGCAATGACTCAGAGGCCGACTTTTTCAATGGTAGGCTGGCCGATCTCTCCAAGCATCTTGGCAGCTCGGTATCTAGGTCAATCTAAGCTACAATCTAAGCTACAGCACTATTAATTCTTCGCTGTAGTTGAGAGTTTTAAAAATTCAAACTTCTTTAATGTTAAACGCTATTGGTTCGTGTCACGGTTGAAAGATTTTTAAGCTCTAATTTCTCCAAGCCACGTCACCCATATTTTTCACATAGACGTCGTCAAAAAAAAAAAATATTAAAAAATATCATTTTGAATAGCATTTTTAAAAACACCATTCAAAATGGCGTTTTCTAATTTTTCCTCCAAAAAAAAATGAAAATAATGAAAAAAATAAATTTTAAAATTTTAAATTTATAAATAAATAAAAATTTTAATTTTGAATGAAATTTAAAATATAAAATTTTAAATTTTTAATTCAAATAAAAAAATAATTTTAGATGATTTTTTTCTTTTCAAATTAATTTTTTTAAAAAAATATCTAAACAAAAATCTTAAAAATTTAAAAAATTAAAAATATCATAGAAAAAGAAAAAAGAGAAAAAAATATCAAAGAAATAAAAATTATAAATTTGAATTTAAAAAAATAAAAATTTTAAATTTAATTCAAAAACATCATTTCAAATTCTTTCCAAAAATATTTAAAAAAATTAAAAATTAAAAAACAAAAAGTGCCATTAAAAAATCAAAAATTTAAAAAATTGAAAAAAAATAAGAATTATAATTTGAAATTTAAAAGAAATAAAATTTTTAAAATTAATTAAAATAAAAAATATCATTTCAAATTACTTTCCCAATTTCAAATTAATTTATTTAAAAAATATTCCAAACAAATAAAAAAAAATAGCCTAAAAAAATTTCATAAAAACAAAAAAAATGAAAAAAATAAAAAAATTATATAATTATAAATTTGAATTAAAAAAATTAAATTTTTAATTTGAATTAAATTTTCATAAAAAAATAAATGCCATAAAAAAGTGAAAAAAAGAGGGAAAAATGTGAAAAAAAAGAAATTTATAAATTAAAATTTAAAAAATAAGAATTTTAACTTTAATTCAAATAAAAAATATCATTTCAAATACCATAAACAAAAAAAAAAGAAAAAAAAATAGAATTGAAAAAAATAGAAATTGTAATTCTAATTCAAAAACAAAATTTATAATTTTGAATTTTAAGAAATAAAAATTTTAATTATAATTCAAATAAAAAATATTATTTTAAATAACTAAATTAATTTAAATTTAATTGTTTAAAAAATATTCTAAATAAAGGAAGAAAATATTGAAAAAATGACAAAAAAATAAAAAAGGAAAAAATGAGAAAAAAATATAAATTATAAATTTGAAATTTGAAAAATAAAAATTTTAATTTTAATTCAAATAAAAAAATAATTTCAAATTATTTTCTCCTTTTAAAATTTTTTCTTAAAAAAAATATTTCAAAGAAAATCTTAAAAAATTAAAAAAAATAAAATATACCATAAAAAAAGAAAAGATGAGAAAGAAATGATAAAAAAATATAAGGTATAATTTTGAATTTAAAAAAAATTCTAATTTTAATTCAAATAAAAAATATCATTTCAACTTACTTTTTCCATTTAAAATTAAATTTTTTTAAAAAAATATCAAAAAAATAATAAATTAAAAAAATAAAAAGTACTGTAAAGAAGCCATAAATATAAAAAATAGAAAAAAAAATTATAATTATAATTTTAAATTTAAAAAAATAAAATTTTTAATTTTAATTAAAATAAAAAATATAATATAATTCAAATAAGAAACATCATTTCAAATTATTTTCTTTATTTAAAATTAATTAATTTTTTTCCATACCACATCATACGTATCTGTTCGTGCTTGTATCAGATCGAGATGTACCAGTATGATTTGATTCATCTCATAATTAAATTATTCGATATATTATTATTATTTACGTTATATTTTTTATAGTCCTTTTAGCATAACTTTTTCTCTCCTAATGTTCTGAGACACATTCGAGTATGTGTATCCATATGCACAAAGCATAATATCCGATCACTTAAAATTAAATAATATAAAATAGAATCAATATTTAATATTATTAAATAGAATAAAAATATCAAACATACAAAAAATAGTACAATAAAAATATAAAAAATGCTAAGTACAAATATAACAAAGATTAAGTCCCACAAGGACGTCGCGGTGCCCGTGGTTGCTTGAACCTTCTCAGGAAGGTCCTCGCCAGCTGCTCCTGCTGTGATGGCTCCTCCCCTATATCAGTGGAGGAGATCTGCTGATCATGCTGCTCAGGAATAACTAATGCTGTCGGATCATCAACGGACTGAGAGATCCGTTCAACCCTCTCATCTGGATACACGGATGGACCTGAAAAGAAAGTATCATACTCATGTGGCCAACTGGTACCCGATGATGTCATCTGAGGGATGTAGGAAGAAGAAGACGCTGCCATCTGTGGATCAATAGGCGGTGGCATCTGTGCAGCATCTAATGATGACATATGCGGAATATGTGGTGATGGCATATGTGAAACATATGGTGACGGCGTATATCTCATATCTGGCGCCGAAGCTGCTCCATACCAAGGCGCACAGCTATATAGATCAACACCAATCGCCACCAATATTTCGGAACTTGTTATCTCTATCTCCTGCAGTATCCGAATCCGTTCGTCCTCATCAGTCATAGATAAAGCACGACGAGCGTCCAACACAAGATCCGACATAGAATCAGTCTACAAAATAAAAATAAAACAGTCAGTATAGTGTAAAATATAAAACAAAAATATAATACAAATAACATAAAGTAATTTTTGTAATCTTACCAAAAGACGCACAGTAGAACTCTCACCCTCGTATCCGGGAACTGCATACCGAGGCTGTCTAATGACTCACACCGTAATGCTAAAAAATCAAGCCATGTAGTCATCAGTATATGAACGGCCTCTCAAAATAGGATCACCATGAATAATGTGATCTCGACGTGTATCCCAAATATCGATGTACTCTGCATGTCTGATACGCCAGTCAATACGAGCTCTCCTTCATCGATCATACGATGAAGTCCCTGGCTGGTATCAAACTGCTCTGGGATGCCCTGAATCTGACCAAACTGCCGTAGGACACGATCCGAAAGATGCCACTCTACTACATCAAAACAAATAAGTGGCACCCTAGCAGTCCATATGTCGTGTCCAACTGTATACATCTGCGGCAGTATAGCCAATATCTCATCTGTATATGACTCCGACAAAAACTGATAGAGTTAAAATAAAAAAAAATTAGTAAACTAAAATTTTAATAGATTATGAATACTGTAAAATGATATTTGTAAAAAATTTAAAATTTATCCATCTATATGGATCAACTAATGTATCCAACTGGCACCTATAAACCCGTGCCACTCTCGTCGATACGTGATGAACATTGAATGCAACGTCTGTTTCACAATCTACTCATGTTAAATAAATTATATCAAATTTAAAACAGTAAATTTGAAATAAAAAAATAATATTAGATACCTATATCCTAATAGTCCGTCTAGTCTGAATGGAACATCAGGATTTTACTGCTCTGATGGCATTTCGAGCAATTGTCGTCGTAATGGACTGATAGTCGGCATACACTCCCATACCCAAATCTGTAAATTTCAAAAAAATCATACATGATATACCCAATATAAAATTTAATTAAATATTAAAAATAAAAATTTTTAATTCACATACCTGTAATAATACAAAATAACCATCAATCTCGCTCTGATCAGCATTAGAACCCCGACACATAGCTCTGTATAGGCAAGCTAGTACTGTACTGCCCCAACTGAGTCAACGAGCGAAGTCTAAATCCTCTAATAATGGCAAAAATATCAACTTCATCTTATTCGATGAAGTATCGGATAACAGGACACCACCTAACAATCGCAGCACCTGACCCCTAACATACTGCTGCACCATCTCCTCTGGTGCATCATCCGCAATATGAAAATATCGATAACGATCATCCAAACACTCCATCCTGAGTCATGAATGATCGAAAAAACATACGTCGGGCTCAAACCCTAGCAATCGCAAGCACAAAGCTGCCACTCCGAAATGGTAAGCGTGGGATCAACTCCGATAACTGGATCGCCATTAACTGGTAGTCCAGTAAGGATGCTGACATCCTGTAAAGTGATGGTCGCCTCATCAAATGGAAGATGAAATGTGTGTGTCTCTAGATGCCATCTCTCAAGCAAAGCAGTAATAAGACCAACATCCATCTGTATACGATCAATCCGATATACTCCATAAAATCTCAGATATCGTAAATAATCTAACACTCTATGTGGGATGTCCTCTGTCCTCCAGAAGTCAGCATCGGATCATCATAGACGAAGGTGTCTGGGCTCCTGCAATAAAATATAATAATTAGATAATGTATATGATTTTTAAAATAAAAATTTAAATAGTAAATAGGATTGGAATGCTTACGCCGCCATCTAAAATAGTCTGTGATCGATGGTGCTCCTGCAATGTCGGACTAATGTGCTAATCATCCTTCTACTGATATGTTTGTGGTCTCGACTCAATCCCGTAAACAAACAAGTATGAGGATCCTCATATTTTGTGATTTAAAAATATCCATATTTTTTCAACAATGCAGCACGAAGCCTCTATTTACAATTTTGAACATTATCTGATGATGCGCATCGTACGGACCATAATTTCGAATGCGACTGAACTACATTATATGTCCGATGCTTCATAATGTGATAAAGATCAACAGCTCTCCTTACATAATCTTTACTCTCAAACATTAACCTTTAGAAAATTCAGTCATCGAGGAGTCCCAAAATTGATTGTCAGAGTTCAATCTTCGACCAGCACTAACACAACCACCATCATCTAAATTTATATCATTAAAATATTATAGAGATTCGTGCAAACGAGGTTGAGGTTCTTTCACATTAATATTAGCTTGAACATCTTCATCATCATTCTCATCTTCACCATCATCATCATTACTGCTATTGTCCTCATCTATCCAACAGTCTTCATCTCCACTTTCATCTGACTCAAAGCCTAGACTATCAGAATTTATTCCACTGACTATCTAGTCATCGTTCCCTATATGAGTGTCGTCTCCCGCACTTACCACTACTTCTAGCAAAGGAGAAATCACCATAGCAGAAGACATAGGAGAAGTCACCATAGGACTCTGAATAATTAGACAACTAGGGCCGGCAGTAGTGGAATATTGTTCTGCAAAAACGGTCTCAACACTATCGGTTTGCACCATAGGAGTTACGAAAGGTGAGGAAGGCTCAACATTATTGTCCGCTTGAGTTAAAAGCCGACTATGGTATCCAAAGCTTGGTACATTTTCTTTTCAATATATAATTCTAAAAATCGATATTCTGAATATTTCAAAGAAAGGTCTGCATTTCTTCGACATCTTCATCGTCATCAATTGGAACTAAGATATATTTGCTCTGCATTAACTGTCCCAACAGATTAGGAGATTTTTATTTCAATTTTATTTCATATTTTTCTTTGTCTACAGGAATACTGCTGTATAAATTATCCAATAATTCTTGACGTGATAATGATGAAGATACTTTAATCATCCAATTTGCAAGGTGACTGTACTGCACACCAGTTTATCATTTTGTATCATGCCATCATAATATAATAGTACACGAACTCGAGTACTGGCCATTTTCTCAGAGAAACCTAAGATAAAATCAAAATATTTAATATTATTAATTATTTTATCGTTTCAAAAGATTTACATGATACATGCATCATATCATCAACAAATAGGTACAGATAGATCCTATCTCATTCAAAAATTATATTAATTCTATAGATTAATTACATTAATCAAACGATACGCAAAAAAGATCGAAAAAAATTTCGGCAGCATTTTTCCTTAGTTCTCCCACACGACTCAAAATGATTGAGGAGAACTAAAGAAAAATACCGTCCGAAATTTTTTTCAAACCCTCCGCATATCATTCGAATAATGTAATTATCTATAGAATTAAATACAATTCTCAAACTATCCAAACTGGACAATCAATTGATCAATGTATATATTTTACGATACCCATATAAAAATATATATTTAAATATATATTTTATACGAATATCGTAGAATATTCTACATTGATCAATTGACAGTCTACGTTTTCATGAAATACAATATATTTTAAAATTTTTAAATTACGATCGAATCGAATTTTAAAATACATCTGAATCTAATGAGATAAAAATAAAAATAAAAATAAAAAATAATGAGATAAAAAGAAAAAATAAAAAGATTGAAATAGACGGTCCGCCACGGGGGCAGCCGCCAGGGGCCGTCGCGGGGCCGCCACCGGGGGCCGTCGCAGAGCGATCGCCGGAGCCCGATGGGGCCCGCCGCCATCGCGACCCATCACGTGGGACTGCCGTATCCCACCGCCGGGCCCGCCGTCGGAGAAGGGGAGGGTTGGGGCCCACCACAGGGGGCCGCCGTCGTGCCCCGGTGGGGCCCGCCGCCCGACCCCCACGGGCCTCGCCCGTGGCCCATCGTCGAGGCCCGCCGTCGAGGCGCATGGGCCGCCGCCGGCCGTCTGTCGTCGGGCCAAAGAAAAAGAGGGGCAGAGAGAGGAAGAGAGAGAGAGAGGAAGAGGGAGAGGAGGGGCCGGCCAAGGGAAGGGGACCGTCGGGGCCCGCCGCGCCAGGCCGCGCCGGCCGTCTATCGCCGACGGCTAAGAAAAAAGAGGGAGAGAGAGAGAGAGGAAGAGGGAGAGGAGGGGCTGGCCAAGGGAAGGGGCCCGCCACGGGGAGCCGCCGTCGGGCCGCCGCTGGCCATCTGTGCCGGCGGCCAAGGAAAAAGAGGAAGAGAGAGAGAGAGGAAAAGAGAGAGAGAGGAAGAGGGAGAGGAGGGGCCGGCCAAGGGAAGGGGACCGTCGGGGCTCGCCGCCGGCCGTCAGTCGCCGGCGGCCAAGGAAAAGAGAGAGAGAGAGAGGAAGAGAGAGAGAGAGGAAGAGGGAGAGGAGGGGCCCGCCGTCGGGGCCCGGGGTCGACCGTCGGGGCGCGCGGCCCGCCGCCGGCCCTCTGACGCTGGCGGCCAAGGAAAAAGAGGGAGAGAGAGAGGAAGAGAGAGAGAGGAAGAGGGAAAGGAGGGGCCGGCCAAGGGAAGGGGACCGTCGGGGCCTCTGCGGGGGCTCGACGTCGGGGCGCGTGGGCCGCCGCCGGTCGTCTGTCGCCGGCGGCCAAGGAAAAAGAGGAGAGAGAGAGAGGAAGAGAGAGAGAGGAAGAGGGAGAGGAGGGGGTCGAGGGCTGCCGTTGGGGCGCGCGGCCCGTCGCCGGCCCTCTGACGCCGACGGCCAACGAAAAAGAGGGAGAGAGAGAGAGGAAGAGGGACAGAGAGGAGGCAACTCACCACCGTCGGGAGCTCGCCGCCGTGCCGCATGCCGTCGAAGAGACGCCGGAGAAGGGAGAAGAGGGAGAAGGGAGAAGGGAGAAGAGAAAAGGGAGAAGGGAGGGAAGAAGGGAGAAAACGCCATTCTCTTTGATGTTTTCTCTTTCTTTTTCTCTCTTTTTTTTTGATTTTTTTAATTTTTTTCTTAATTTCTTTAATTATTTTTTGTGAGTTTTTAATAAATAAAATTAATTAAAAATAAGATAGTAATTTGAATGATAATTTTTAATTTGAATTAAAGTTAAATTTTTTTAATTTATAATTATAATTTCTATTTTATTACCATTTTTTCCTCTTTTATTCACTTCTTTTATGGTATTTTTTTTGAAATTTAATTTAAAATTTTTATAATTTTAAATTATAATTTTAGTTTTCTTCCATTTTTATCTTTTGACATTCTATTACGTATTTTTTTTATTTAAAATATTTTTTAAATAATTAAATTTAAATTAATTTAGTTATTTAAAATGATATTTTTTATTTCAATTATAATTAAAATTTTTATTTCTTAAAATTGAAAATTATAATTTTTGTTTTTGAATTAGAATTACCATCCCTATTTTTTTTCAATTCTATTCTTTTCCTTTTTTTTTTTTTTATGATATTTTTTATTTTTTTACAATATTTTTTTTCTTTTCTTCAGATATTTTTTTAAAAAATAATTTGAAATGAAAAATAATTTGAAATGATATTTTTATTTGAATTAAATTTAAAATTCTTATTTTTTTTAAATTTAAATTTATAAATTTTTTTTTTCATATTTTTCCTCTTTTTTTTACTTTTTTATGCCATTTATTTTTCTTTTATCAAAATTGAATTCAAATTAAAATTTTAATTTTTTTAATTTAAAATTATAATTATATAATTATCTATTTTTTTCATTTTTTCTTATTTTTGTGAAATTTTTTAGGCTATTTTTTTATTGGTTTGGAATATTTTTTAAATAAATTAATTTGAAATGGGAAAAGTAATTTGAAATGATATTTTTTATTTTAATTAATTTTAAAAATTTTATTTCTTTTAAATTTTAAATTATAATTCTTATTTTTTTCAATCTTTTTAAATTTTTGACTTTTTAATGCCATTTTTAATTTTTTAATTTTTATTTTTTGAATATTTTTTTTAAAATTAATTTGAAATGGGAAAGAATTTGAAATGATGTTTTTGAATTAATTTAAAATTTTTATTTTTTTAAAATTTAAAATTATAATTATAATTTTTTTCATATTTCTTTCTCATTTTTTCTTTTTCTATGATATTTTTAATTTTTTAAATTTTTAAAATTTTTTTTAGATATTTTTTTAAAAAAATTAATTTGAAAAGAAAAAAATAATTTAAATTTTTTTTTATTTGAATTAAAAATTTAAATTTTTATATTTTAAATTTCATTCAAAATTAAAATTTTTATTTATTTATAAATTTAAATTTATAAATTTTATAATTTTTTTATTTTTTTTATTTTTTTTTAGGATGAAAAATTAGAAAACGTCATTTTGAATGACGTTTTTAAAAATACTATTTTGAATGATGTTTTCTAATTTTTTTTTTTTTTGGACAACGTCTACGTAAAAATTATGGGTGACGTGACTTGGATAAAATGTCATTCAAAATGATGATTTATCTCTTATACATTAGATTCGTAAATAAATTAAAATTTATATTATTTAAATAAATAATTTTTTTTAATATTATTTAAAAAAAATTTCTAATTTTTTGGACATCTTGGTGGTTGACTGATGTTGTTGGTCCCAAAAGAAAAGCCAAGCCAAAAAGATGTCACTCATGCAGTCATGATGGAGATGGAATGCGAATGCCTGTTGATATAGAGTAGCCGGTTGTGGCGTTTGTCAACTGCTGGCTTATGTCATTGCCCCTACTTTTTTAGCCTTCGTGTCTGTTGTACTTTTTTTTTCTTTTTTTTATTTTTTTCTCGCCATTATTTTTTCATTATCTCTTTTTTTTTTTTTTAGGGTTAAAAAACGTGTCGGGACAGCTACATTATTATAAAAAAAAAAAAATCGATTGCAGCCTGTTAGATATTTGTGCTTCCCACCACGGCCCCGCCTCACATCCCACCGGGCCCACGCTGCCTAAAAATCGGTGTCCTGTTGCCAGAAATATTATTGTATAGATCAGGTCCAAGTGGACCGGGGCAAATCTCCGAGCATATACGCGGTGGATGAGGCGCAATCGGGAATTGGTGAAAGACAAGGGGTAACGTGGCGTGTCATCTACCGTGGGATTTGGCATGGTCCATGAATCTGGTCCAAGTAATAATTAGACCTGGTTTTTTTTGGTAAAAATAATAATAATTAGAGCTGTTGCCATGACTTCTTCACGGTTGGGCCTCGTAGCGGTACTCGATACACTTGCGCTTCGTACGTCTTAACGGTAGCTGGGGATTATGGAATCTGACGATGGAATTGGGGCATTTTGGTCCACTCACCAGCACTAGCACTTACCGTATCGATTCCTAGCCAGCCAGCGTCGGCTCCCATCGCCCAACGCTTCTTGCGGAGGGAAGCCTGGAGCCAGCGAAAAATAGCAGCAGCCATGTCCATGGGTGAGCTCGGATCCGCCGTGGAGGCCACCGCGCCCTACGTGGTGATGACCTTGAGGCAGCTTGCTCTAGCCGTGCTCTTGGTCATCCTCCAGTCCGTCCTCGACCCCTCCCTCGGCGTCAGTGCCGTCGTCATTGTCGTCTACGAGCAGCTCGTCTCCATCCTCATCCTCTGCTCTCTCGCCCTCCTCTTCGACCGGTACTATCACCAATCAATTAACTAATGCCAGGCCCCCTCGCTTCTCTCTTCTTTCTTTATTTCTTTGTTTCATAACAATAATTACTCTTCCACCGACGCAGAGGCAGACGCCCCAAGCCCTCCTTTCAAATCCTCTCCTGGGCCTTCTTCATCGGCTTCTTACAGTTAATCAAAGCCCTCTCGTTTTTAATTTCGAAGGAAATTAAAAGACCACTTCTTTTTTCTTTTTTCCTGAGAAAGAAAATTTCTTTTTCTTGGGGGGCATTAATTAGGATCCCGGTGGGGGAGCTGATGTTCACGGCGAGCCTCCGTTATATAACGGCGACGTTCCAGAGCGTGGCGATGAACCTGATCCCGGCGGTGGTCTTCGTCCTGGCGGTGGCGTGTCGGCAGGAACGCTTCTCCGGCAGCGCGCGCAGCCTGGCCAAGCTCTGTGGGGTCCTCGTCTCCACCGCGGGCGCCATCCTGGTTGTCTTCTCGCTCTCGTCCAGCCAGAATGACGACCCCTCGGCCGGCAGCGGCGATGGCCGGTTCATCGGCTCGCTGATGGTGGGACTCGCAATTCTCGGCGTCGCGACCGCGAATCTTTTCGTGGTACGTGCCGGTATCCCGCCTTCCCCCTTTATCAAACGACGGCCGGTATTTGGTGCCGTATTAGGTAGTAGACAGCTCAGGCTATAAAGCTAAGAGAGGAACCATTCGTGAACACTATAATCGGATCTTTCAAAAGATTGCTAAGTAGAAACGCGCATGATTTTGGACTAGATTCTCTATAATCTTCCAAGAAGTGTGCATGTATATGGATTTAGTAAAATGGCTGAGAAGTATCACTTAGAAAATTCTCAATTAATACTAAACTAGGGGCAGAATCAGCAAGCATTAGTTGAGTAATTTATTTACGAGTTAGTAAAATGACCTTTGCTGAAACTTAATTCAATGTAACATGCATGATATCATGACATGTACAACACTCAATTGTATAAGATGCTCCATATGTAGAACTTATGTCGTTCTTGTTTTTGTCCATGGTAGATATCAGAAAGGTTTTGTAAGCAGGGCTTTCCTTGCAGGAAAGGGTGGCGGCGAAGTATCCAGCAGATCTTACATTGGCAGCTATGATGAACCTCTTCGGGACCTTCCAGACACTGATGGTGGCAGCTGTCGTGGAGAGAAACCCTTCATCATGGAGGATTAAGTGGGATGGAAGCCTGCAGCTCCTTGCAATCCTTTATGGGGCAAGTCATACCAAATCATATGACAAGACCTCTCACCAATAGAATTAGATGGATATCATCCAATTAAGAAAACCTACATGACCTTCAACATGTTCGCAAGAAAACCAAATCAGACCCCGAGAGAAGCCATCGTCATAGATTCCAATGAAACCTTCAAAGAGAAGAACCATGTTTCATTCTTTTATTCAAAGTTGTCGAGTTCTCTTCTTCTGTTTAAAAGATTGGGAGAAGCTATAGAGAAACTTAACATGATCGTGGTGCTGCAGGGAACGGTGGTAACAGGACTATCATACTTGGCTTTGAATTGGTGCATTCACAAGAAAGGCCCTGTTTTTGCGACAGCTTTCTCTCCTCTGCTCGTCATCTTCTCATTTCTTATTCAGACACTTGTCCTGGGAGTTGCAGCCAAGCATGAAAGGTTGGTTGGAGTTCTAGCTGTTGGCAAATCTCCTTGATACCCCATTTCTCATGGAATTGATTCCGACTAAATGTTATTTGCCTTTGGCAACTGTATTCTATATAGCATTATTGGAGCAGTATTGGTTGTTGGTGGTCTCTATCTTCTCCTGTGGGCAAAATCTAAAGATTATCAAATCCAAAAGATGGATGTGGGAGGCCAGACTCATCTAATTGAAGATTCAATTGCAGAACCGATGCTGCTGAACAAAGCTTGACAACAATGATGGGTGTTTGGAGGTCCCTGTGGATCTTCAAAGCACGTTTGCAGGTCATCAAAATGTGGCTTGCTTTTCTAGATGTATAACATTATTGTTATCGAGAATCCTGTCTAGTCCTAATAGCAACATGTCCGATATCATGGGGATTTGATCATTGTGAGCAACTATCCAGACCACTGATTGTTGTCTGTATTCTATTAGCGGCAATGTCTTCAGAGCTTGGGGCATAGAGGATCAGTTGCTAGAAAATTGGTCCTCATAGTGATTGACCTCACTCAAAGTTAATTAACCAATAGAGCATTCACACATCACTACAGAGATCTAACAAAAAAGTTACAAAAATAAATGCAGAATCCCTGTCAACATGTGAAATTAAAATATCAAAATAACTGCAATGCAAAGAGGGCAGATTAGTCCACCATTATTTGGATGGAGTCTCCATCCTACAATGGGACAAAATCCATATCCATCACCTTGTATTTTCTAGGGTGATTGTGACTTGCAAGGCATGTATTTTAACGAAGAGATTGAGCTCTTTTACTTCGATTCCGTTTCTCAAGATACCAACCAGAAGCGGCAGCAAGGTGACCCCAGCTTGGGAGAGATCATGTGGTCCAATGGGGAATTCTTTGTGCACTGCAGGTGGTATAAAAAATTCGACGTGGAGTGTATCATTTTGTCCGATTAATTCATATAGTCACTACTTTCCAATGGTATTTAATGTCTGATTTTATTTTTTCATTTAAAATTTTGAATGACGAAAATACTTCTATTTTTTGAAAAAATTATGACATCTATGTCCATATTATAACATTCTATGACCAAAAAGTCATAATTTTTATCCACAGGATGTCATAATATAAAACAAGATGTCATAATTTTTTTCAAAGAACATGGGTATTTTTATCATTCAAAATTTTAAACAAAAAAATGAAGCTACAAGCATTAAATGTGCGTTAAAAAGTGATTGGACAACCATATTATGACATTCTGGCCATATTATGACATCCTACATGCAGGAAGTCATAATTTGACAAGATGTCATAATATGCAAGGATGTCATAATTTTCTGAGCTATATTATGATATCATATGTATAGGAAGTCATAGTATGCTATGGAATGTCATAATTTTTTTTAAAGATAGGGTTATTTTCGTCATACAAAATTTTTAAACGAAAAAAAAACTATAGGTATTAAATGCGCATTGGAAAGCAGTGACTACGTGGACAATTACAAATGGTGTGCTCCACATCGGATTTTCTACACCACCTCCAATGCACAAAGAATTTCTTGTGGTCCAATATATATCTCCATTCCCCATTGGTATTTTAATGCAAAATTTCCACCTTGACTTGGGTAAGGGACTATAGGCATTCACATCTATCAATACCCTAAATCTTCTGAAAACACACAATAATTTTTTTAATTTAACTTCTCTATTTAAAAGAAAGAAATGAAAAGTGTGTAGCCAAAAGCAGTCGTTAATTCAACAGGATTTATAAAATAGAAAGCTTATTTTTATATTATTTTATACAAAAATAAAAAATTATCTTCTAGCCAGGAATAACATCACACATAATTATACACATCTACACAATATATATATTGCTGTGGAGGTATTCTGCCAACCGAGACAATTTGAGTTTAGGCAAGAAAAGAAAAAAAATATTAGTAAGGAGAGAAAAAAAAAAGAAAAAAAGAAAGTATATTTCTTTTCTCTTGATTGAGAGTTTAAAGAAAAAAAATATTTTTTTCTTCTTGGTTGAAGCAAAGAAGAAAAAAAAATGTTACAATCTTCTTTTACTATTATACCTTTGAACATAATACATACAGTACCAATTTATGAAAAAATAACAAAATTATATGCTAACTGCTATTAGACCGTGGTATATTTTACTTGAAAATATATATTGTGGTATGTTTTGGGGGTGTTAAACTAGGAAAAAAAATGAAACAAAATAAAAAAAAATAATAAGATCATCCAAAGCATATAAGTGTAAAATTAGGAAAAAAATCGTATCTTTCTTGGACATGCTTTGAATACAGTCAGACTTGTTTTGAAAGAATATACAAGAATTTAACAATAGTTGGATTTGCTTTTAGTGCATCCCTGAAGACAACCAAAGTCCAGAATTTATTGTTTTGATATTATATTTTGTTGCTGCAAGGCTTCAGTTGATAGTCGACGAAGTGGTGATGAACCGAACTGAGTTGCTTCTTGGTTGAACTTGATGGAGTTTGCGATGATTCTTGCAAAGAATCTCAAAACCAATGGGGTACCTTCCGTTCAAGATCCTCAATGGTTAAGTCAGATGAAGCCTTGAGAATAGGTGATAGAAATGAGAGAATAGAAGGATGAAAAAGAGATTGTAGGCAGAGTAGAGAGAGGACACTTGTTCTCTTCATGGGGAAGTTGAAAATGATTCAATAGAATCTTATCTCTCTTTCTCGACTTACCTCTAAAGGATACCTTGTTTCCTTTATATAGAGGGGGTGAAGAGCCTGCTTAAGTTGTTAGGCTATTAGGAGAGTTGTTAGCCGTTAGTTTATTATAATAGAATGATCAGCTGTATAGAGATCGTGGAGTATTTGTCCACATGATGATTAGCTGTAATATAGCTGAAAAATAACTGATGCTGAGCTAGATGGCAGTTGCTGGACAACCATCCATACTTTGATAGCACGTCGTAATATACCGATGTGACATAGCTGAGCTCAGTTTCTTACTGAACTGAGTATCATACCTCTTTGATATTAATAACTACATCAGCTAAAGACCGATATAACTCACTGAAGATCGGTTAATAGCCAAGATGAGCATCATACTTTAAGAATAGTCCTAGTCAAATTGGCTCAACCAGATACCAGATTGAGAAGTAGATCGAAAATTAATGGACGTGATCTGAAAGAGAATATCTGACTCAAATAATAATCTACTGCCACATATCTAGATGATGAGGTCAGATAACAATATCAACACATGCCCCCCACTTTTCAGATTGAAGTAAAGTTCTTACATCGGACGTGGAAAGTCTTTTCAGGAATCTCATCTGACTTATATTATCGTCATAAATGCTCCATACTATTGACGGTTGAGAATAATAATTTTTAATCATTCGAAGCGACATACTATTTCTCGAAAATGACTTCGTTGGACTTGGTAACGATGAGCACTTAGAAAATTGAGAATTCATAATTATTTGAACCACTATTCTCTGACGTGCACAAGCCAAATGTCATAATACGGTTAGCCACTTGAGCTATAATGCGGATCCCGCTTACACAGCTTAATCAGGAAGAGGTGCATCGAAACGGCTCTCTGCAAGATCGTCAGATGGTCGACAAATGGCATCAATCCAATGATGCATTAAATCAATCTGAGCTATTAATAGGCATTATAAATAGGCCTGTACTCCATTCAAAAATCACTTTACTGTTTCCTTTGTGTGGAAGCCTTGTCGAGATTTCTCCGAAATCCCTACATCACTGGCGTTGGAGAAGAGTTCCCTAAAAGTCACCAAAGCTGGAGAAGATAGAGTCAGAGAGATTCTTTAAAAGCTTCCTTAGATCTCTCTTTTCCCATTAGATATTTGTTTTCGGCCTCCATTTCGTGAAAACCTGAGATTTTGGATCTTTGCAATCCTTATTTTCCTTTTCCTTCAATAGCTTTTCCTCCTCTTTTTTCTTTTCCGTCCATCTTTGCTTTCATCTTTTCTTTCAAAGATGTCTTTCGATAGTAGCAACGAGATAAGCCAAGGCAACCAAATACTTAGTCGACTCAACTGCTGCTCAAGTTCGAGGTGAAAAGTTTATCTCGAATAGTAGCCATGTCAGTACTTCAGGTCGGGATAATCCAGAGTCTCTTATGAAGGGACTTCTGATTATCTAGGTCCGAGTACTGAACAATCTGTCCTAACCTATCTCACCTTCAGAAACTTAGGAAAAGTATCTGATACCTGAAGAATTTCAACTTATAGCTCTAGGTCGGGACGGTAGGGTTACCAACCTCCAAAAGATTATGTTGCATTTTATGATGAGACACTTCGGTTTGAACTTTAATTTCCTTACATACATTCTTCAGTAATATATTTGATTTCTATAGACTTCATCCAGCTAAACCACCCCCAATTTAATTAGGATGATCATAGTATTCATCATTTGCTGTAAATTTTTCGTTATAGACCTTAGGATTTCTCTTTTAGGGCACTGTTCATCCTAAAGAAACACCCTTATGGAAAGACTGATGGTATTTTTTACCTCAGTCTAAGTGCAAATTTGGCCTACTCTCTCCCTTCCTCAATATATAACTGAAAAAATTATTTCTTCTTTTTTCTTCCAATTTTCTATGGGGTTTTAGCTGTAAATGGTGCAATCCTAAAATCAAATGGAACTCAAATAATGAAGTCTTACCTGGGGACAAGAGATTTTTGCAGAGCTTCTGGGTATGAAAGTAACTAAGATGAGCTTATTGATGTCCGACTAATCCTCATTTGACACCCGCATTAGTCAGATCTCTCTCTAAGATAAGTCGGATGTTAATTCTCTTTCTTCATTGCTTTATTATTTTTCATCATTTTTCTTCTTTAAAAATTTTTGCCTTTGTCATATCAACAATAATGAAATTTAACCCACAAAGGCTAGCCGAATCGAAGAAGAGGAAGCAGGATCTACCTGACCAATCTACTCTCAAGAAGAATAAAGAGATTGTTCCCTCGAGATCGACTGCCTCCTGATAATCACCAAAAACTATATTGATCGATACAAATGCCATGCCGATCTCCACTGTCCCACCGGCAAAATCAACACACCAAACTATTGAGGTGGTTCATCCATTCTCAAAGGAACCTATTCGTCTTAAGCAGGTGACTTCTCCAACACCCCCTCTGATGTCGGTCAAGTCAGCTCAGCCAACCAACCAACGTTCCAAATTCCAGGCTCTCGATGCCAACCTACCATCCTCTTCATCGAACAAGATCGACCTAGTGAAGGCATCACTGTTAGAGACACCAAGACTGGATAGAGACTTGTTTAGCAAGATGATGCTGCAGAAAGATTTGAATGCTCGGAGGAGGGATCTCTCCCTAGATCAACTAATAAACTATGGATTTAACAACATCATGGATGTGAGTTTTTACTCTTTTTTTTTAACATCGGCTATTTGCTGACCTGACAATGTCCTTTCTTTTTTACAGTCAGCCATATATTTCAAGTTGCTCCATGAGCACTTGATATGCTTTTTTGAAAATAAGAAATCCCTGGAAGGGGGCTCAAGATCAAGAAGGAGGCCAAAAGGCGACGAGGAGGCCAAGAAGGTAGCAGAAAAGAAGGTTGCCAAAAAAATCGAAACAACAAAGGGCTGAAGAAATAGCTCCAAGAGAAGATGGAATCTATTTAAGAAAAGAATAAGCAATTTTTGAATAATCAACATCAGATGAATGACAAAGACAACAAGCTGCAGAAATAAATTAAAAAAATCTCAAAGCTAGAAACCAAGCTAAAGGAGGCTGAGGCAGAAATAAATTAAAAAAATCTCAAACCAGATTGGTGTCCGACAAGAATCCTCTGATGCTTAAGTCAGAGAGAGAAGTTGATGAACAGTAGTATTTTAGATATTCAGAGTAGCAGAGCTCTCCCCCAAATGGCCCGTGCTGTTCACTTATCTCCTTTTTTATAGATTAGATTATTGTCATCGTCGGACGTAGTCCCATATTTTATGGCACTAAATTATCGAGCCATAATCATGTAGTGGGTCATTAGTTCCCACTAATTGCGCCATGATATGCGGCGGGTAACCGTTCGTGACGGTTATGGCGTGTTGAGCGGATCAGTCGATCATACATTGATAGTAAATATGGTCGTCGGCTGATAGTTCTGTTGCACCGACAGCCCAAGTTGTTCGATATTTATCAGCATTAGCTGATCACTAGTCGGTAACCGACCATAAGTCGGTGAAGCTTATTCAATTGGTTGATGAAGAGTCGGTACTATTTGTTCAGCCGATGTCCAATCAGATTCGTATGTTCAATCGGTCGGCTATTGTCGAGTCAGAGTCGGGAGTTGGTTGGCCTAAGTCGGGGTCGGTCGATTTATCCCAACTGATGCATTTCAAGACAACCATGGAAGATAACATGGATTATCTTAAGGATAGATTGCCATCATTAAATTATCAGTAATATTGATTATTGTATTTGATATATATAGATAATGTTGCAGTAAAATTATTGAAAATCTTGATTTATATATTTGGTATGACAATCAGATTACCAGTAATGTGAAATCAAATTTCTAAGATATTTTCAATAATTTTGCTCTGATGCTTTTTTTTTCTAATGAAAAGTAACGGGAGTAATGTGGGTATGATGATAATGAGGAGAAGTGGCGAACTGAAGGATGTAGAGAATTGCGAGCACTGGGGGGTGAGGTGGGGAGGGGGCGGGTGCATGTAGAGCTGTGAGGATGGTAGAAACTGGCGTGAAGGAGCCACGAAGGGTGGTGGGGGATAAGGGTGGAAGAATCTCGGGCTGGCAAAGGGAGATGAGGAGCCGTGGGTTGGAGAAGCACGCAGAGAAGGAGGGTTAGGCAATGAGTTTGTGTGATTTTTTTGAGAAATAATTTTATCTAAAATTTTTATTATAATATTATCAAAAAAATAATAATTTAGATAGCCATCCTTCGTTAAGACAATTCAGATTGTCTTTCATAAGACAATTTGAATTATCAAAATAATTTAAATTATTATTTAAAAAATATATTTAATATAATAATTTAAATATTATATTAAATTATCAATAATCTAGATAAATTATCAACTATCAGATGTAACCTTGAGTATTTGGATCACATATCATGCGTGGTTATGACCCTACTTTGCCCATCACCGACATCATCCGCATCTGTTCTCTATTGCCGCTTTAAAAGCCATGAAGACCCTGCACACACAAACATAATTTAAGGAACCAACAGCACGAGAGCCTTGGCATTTCCTTGTCGGCTCCAGCTTTTTCAAATCATTATTTGTTAGCATTGCTAATTCATGTGTGCACCAGCGAAGAGCTTTTATGCGATCCTAGCCACAATTAAAGATAAATATAAAGAAGCATATATAATTTGCATATCTTCCCGCTAACTACCACACATGACGGTAACATTTGTATACCCACAAAAGACATAAAAGTATATTGTCTGCATTTCTAAAATGTAAGCACCAAATGTAGCACCACATCATTGCTCAAGAAAAAAAAAAAAAAAAAAAGGGACAACAAGGTAAAAAAAGACCATTCTTAATTCCCTTAGTTGAGCGTCTCTAGTTCTTTTTTTTTTTTGGTTAAACTAATTGAACGCCTCTAGTTAAAGAAAAGAAATGGAAAATTGTGTAGCCAAAAGCAGTCGTTAATTTTATAAAAAAGATTTATATGTAAAAAAAAAATGTTATTTCAGTATTAATTGTTCTATAAAAATAAAAAATTATCATCTCAAATTTCAAAAAAAAAAAAAAAAAAAAGTCCACCGGCCCAACCCAGTTTTCCGCTCGTACGTCGCATCGAATCCCCATCATCCAGCCTGGAATAACATAGCGTCAAATGTGATGGTCCTGCCGACACGTCCACACACGACGTATATCAATTCTCTTGGGACCCCAGACCGCAGCAGGCATCGATGGTATATGTATTGGTTTCAGCCATGGAGAGCTGCAATTCCTACGTCCTCATGATCCTCTCCCAGCTCAGCATCGCCGTGTTCATCATCCTACAGCAGTCGGTCGTCGCCTCCTCCGACGCTATCAGCCCCACCATCCTCGTCCTCTACGAACACCTCCTCTCCGCCACTCTCCTCTCCTCCCTCGCCCTCCTCCTCGATAGGTACGACCCCCCACATTTTCCCACGCATTCTATGGCTATTTATTCATCTCTTCAATTAACCCACTTCTCTAACCCCTTTTTTGCCTCTTCTCTCTTCTTCCACCCACTTCTCTAACCCCTTTTTTGCCTCTTCTCTCTTCTTCCACAGAGCCAATAGGCCCAAGGTTTCCCTCCCATTCCTCTTTTGGGCCTTCTTCGCCGGCTTCTTGCAGTTAAGTACCGGTTAACATGCGACTTATCTATTTCTCTCTCTTTTTTCCGCTATTTCTACGATCATGAACATTTACTGGGAGAATTGACCAATTAAATGACTTGGTTTGTTTATTTAAGGATAACGTTGGCTCAGTTGATGTTGACTATGAGTCTTCGTTACATAACGGCGTCGTTCCAGAGCGTGGCGATGAACACGACGCCGGTGGTGGTGTTCGTGCTGGCGGTGGCATGCGGGCGAGAGCCGTTCCGGTTCGGCGGTGTCCAGGGGCAGGCCAAGCTGTGGGGGTTCCTCGTCTCCGCCGCGGGCGCCACCGTCATGGTGGTCTTCCCGGATGCCGAGCCGCACCGCTTGACGGGATATCCGTGGACCGGCGACCGGTCCATCGGCTGCCTCATGGCGGGCCTGGGAATACTCGGCGCTGCCACAGGAGCCATTTTGGTGGTAGGTACCTCATCTCATCACTGTAGAAAAAATTATTGCATGCACCGCTCACGGGAAAATATTGCCTGGACCACGCCCAGGTAGACCACCCAAATCCCACGGTGGATAACACGCCACATTAATCCTTGAATGTCGCGAATTCCCGATTGCTCGTTATCCACCGTGCATCTGCTCCACGATTTGCGCTGATGTACCTACGCGTGGTCCAGGCGGGGCATGCACCGCACGCAATAATTTCTCATCACTTTTGTTATGCTGGATACCACCTGCCATCAGAAAATAGGTAAGTATTAATGAGCATAATCTTGCATGCTATGCATTATGCACTGCAATCCAAAGCTATTTACCATTCTATCCAAAAAAAAAAAAAAAAACTATTTATCATTGTTATAATATTTTTCGGTGCAAACTGTATGTCTTTGCTGCCACTAATTATGATCTATTTGGTTGAAAATAATTTAATATAAAAAAATAAATTTTATATCTAATTATTATATGTAATACAAAAAATTAAAAAAAATAAAAAAATTGATGAATCTATATTTATTTTTCGAAGAAAAAAGATAAAATAAGTATCATAGAGATTAGTAATTGATAAATTTTTGAGTGATGATAATTCATACTTGATAAAAATATCTCTAATAAAATTATACATGTAATCATTGAATTTGTTCTGATATCTTTCTAAATTTATTCAATAAAAATTTTTTATAAAATAAAATAAAGATGATATTGTGCAAAAAGTATATGATTATAATCATTATATAAAAGCTAATTGAACATGAAATATTATTTTAATATTAAAAAATTAATTTATATTGAAAGATATATTTATAAATTTTATTATATTTTTATATTAAATTATCATCAATAAAATGTAGTAATTTTTTCTTCATATTATTTTTTAAAATAATTTTTTATCAATTAAATTTAATAAAAATTATTTTTTATAATTATTTTTTAAATAAATAATTTTATAAATCATCAAATTATCTTATAATTTGACATATTCTATAATTTGACACCTAACGAAACGGACCCTTAAAGTCATTTGATGTTAATCTTTGGACCGTATATGAAAGCAATGTGCTAAACTCTTCATTATAAGTACAGCATCAATTTTCGCAACACTACAAGCAATAATGAGCGGGATTGGACCAACATATTTGTTACTGTGGTCCTTAAGCTATGCATTTTTTTTTTTTTTTTTTTTGGGTAAAGCTTAAGCTGTACTATTTGAACTAAGAAATGTCATAGGAAATTGTCATTCTGCTGACTTTGCCAGTTTTTGTAGACTTCTTGAATAATCTAAGACCTTGGTCCTATGCAAGAGTTTATACAAATGTTGCTTAAGTGTACATTTTTTCCAATCAAACAACATCATACTTGATTTGTTTATCACTATTCCGAGTCCCATTTGATCTTAACTTTGAGTCGAATCAAATAGCTTAATTAACAGTTTCAAAGTTTCTAAATTGAGCTTTAAATTAACCCAAGCTTGAAATAAGCCAGTTTCAAACTTGAATGAAAGCTTGATTCAAATATGAATTAATATTTTTTATATTCAAAAGGATAAATGAATGCTTAAGTTTAGAACAACCTTAAAAATGTGGACCACTGGAGCTAAGATCCAACAATCATGATCTAAAATATGCACATATGTATGCAACCTGTATGTATGTCTACTAGTTAGGCTAGGATGCACTAGTAGAAATTAAAGATGGACATTTTTTAAAATAGAAATCAACACTCTTAAATATGTACATAAAGAATATAGAAACAAAAAAATTATGTAATTTTGAGATCTATTTTTCTATATACCGAATCAATGAAAATAAATAATTTTAATAAAATGATGATCATCTTGATTTGATCTATAGTCTAGAAGTATCCAAATCATTCAAACTTGATATGTATACATTTAAAAATAGTTTGATCAAGGTCAATGGTTTATACATGTAAGTTATATTTGAGTGCTCCAGTTTTATGCACTTTTGATGAATAGAAGATAGATTTTTAAAATAAATAAATTTTACTTTGCAAGTATTTTATGTCATCCCTGATGGTAAGTATTTCCTTGTGTGTAGGAATACGTGGCAACAAAATATTCTGCAGATCTGACTTTGTCAGCAATGATGAATGTCTCTGGGACCATCCAAACGGCAATGATAGCAGCATTGACAGAGAAAGACCTCTCGTCATGGAGAGTCAGCTCGACTGGAAATCTTCTCACCATCTTATATGGGGTAATATTATTACCATCACCACTAAATATTTTAGAAAATGGTTTTTGCTATTTATAGACAAATAACTAAGTTGCATTAGCATGCAGATACAGAGAAAGTAGAGCAAAAATAATTGTTCATATAAGAACATTTACGAGCTTTTTTGGTCCAGAATAAACTCTAAGCTAATGGTGTTTTCTCCATAAAAAGATGGTCAGTATTTACTAGAGAAAAAATAATGGAAAATAAAAAAACGGGCATCAATGGAAGAGGACGCCCTTTTTGAAATAAAGTTACTTTTGTACTAATCCCTTGAAATTGGTATTTTTGGAATAAGGAGCTGCTTGGAGGATATTGGAATAGTTTATCCGTGTGAAAATAACAATATCGACGAGCCATAGGACAAAAAGGATAATTAATGAGAAAAGAGAAATCATTCTTTCAGTTTGAAATCTTCGAGAAATCTATCAAAGAGATGTTTGGATCACAAACGGAATCAAAATTAAAATATATTAAAATAAAAATTAAAATAATCAAATATTTCTATTAAGATAATTAAATTTATTTTTTCTGATTCATAATCGACAAATTTGACTTTCAATTAGAGCAATAAGTGAAACTTCCGACTATCAATCAATTACACTGACATATAGTTGGAGATTTTCGATCAACTTTTATCCAAGATCAAGTCAATCATGATGACTGCTGACTAATCGGTATTCCAGAATAATCAACTGACGATCAGCCAAAATATCAAATATATCGACATACAATCGATACATTGAGATTACTGATATACAATCGACGCACTCGGACTACCGACATAAAATCGATATATCAGAAACTGCCAGTGCAGAAAGTGTATAACGGCCACATATCATGATCATCAGAGGGTCTTAATTGCCCATCCCATAATCACATAGTACCGGAATAAGCGGGATCCATGTGTATAACCGTTACAAACGGTTATCAACAGATTATCTATAAAAGAAAAGAAAGAAAACAGCTTTGGTAAGACGCTTCTGGACTGATATTCTGCCACTTTGAATATTCTATCTGCTGTTCACTACTTCTCACTGATTTAAGCATCGAAGGATCTCTGTCGGACATAATTTCGATCTGTGGACTTCTTTTGCAGGTTGCACTTCGCCGAAACTAAGCGCAATAGGAGATTGGCCGCAATAGATTGATGTACCAGATAAAAAAACGGGTAATAAAATAAAAAAATAATAAATTATGATAAAAATAAGAGCTTAAAATAACTTCACCAACTTCGTCAGGCAATCTTTCCGTCAGAAAGATCTCCCTCCTCTCCTCCAATGGCAGAACCCAGTTCTTCACATCCCATTATCACTACAGACATCCAACTTGCTGCTTTAATGAAGCAAATGAAAGCATGATGACTACTGACTAATCAGTATTTCAGAATAATCAATCAATGACCAATCAAAATATCATATATATCGATATACAATCGGTACATCGAGATTACCGACATACAGTCGGTGCACTCGGACTATCAATATAAAGTCGGTATATCAGAAACTGTCAACGCAGAAAGTACATAACGGCCACATACCATGATCATCAGAGAGCCTTAACTATCCATCTCACAATCACATAGTGCCAGAATAAGCGGGATCCACATATATAACCGTTACAAATGATTACCAACAGATTATCTATAAAAGGGAGGTAAGTAAACAGCTTTGGTAAGACGCTTCTGGACTGATACTCTGTCACTTTGAATATTTTATCTGCTGTTCACCACTCCTCACTGACTTAAGCATCGAAAGATCTCCATCGGACATGACTTCGATCTGTGGATTTTTTTTGTAGGTTGCTCTTCGTCGGAGCTGGGCACAATAGGAGATTAGCTGCAACAACTCCGAAACATTGGATTCATGACCGAAATCGGAATCAGAATCAAAATAAAAATTTAAATCCTTGTGAGAGAGTAGGGATTGAGGAAGTATTTGGTTGGGAAGAGTTGGGGTCCGAAATCGCAATAAAAATGGATGACTCCCATTCCAATCGTTTGGTTGGGAGGAGGCCCATTTCGATTCTAATTATAGAGCTGAATGAGAATGGCCCAATCTAACTAAAATTCAATCCCTATTTTTTTCTAAAGATTCAAATTTTCATTCTGATTTCGATTTTGATTCTGATTATGAACCAAATGCTTCAAGAGATTTGGCCATTCCGATTGCGGTTGCGAACCAAACACCCTCTTTATTTTAGATAGATTTGGTCATTTTCATTCTGTCCTAGAATCAGAATCGAAATGGAATTCTTCTCAAGCAAATGGTTGGAATGAAAGTCACACATTTTCATTCCAATTTCATGTAGGGGTGTTTTCAAGATCATATGCAGAAGATTAGAATACAAAATCATAGATACGTACCTATATTCATCATTGATTTTCAAAATTCGATCAATAACAGATGCTCAGACGAACACTGAAGGCCAAATCCTTCTCCCCAGCTTCCTCTCAACAAACGGCTATTCGATGGGGCAAGCCTGATAACTAATCTCATGCTATTTATAAGAAATGGAGAAGAAATCTAGCCATCTAAAGCTCACCTAACAGGCCCTCCCATCATGAGCTCAAGTCGGGTTCAGGTCTACACTGTGCCGCCCCAACCACATCATCCAACATAAAACCCACATAGCTCAAAACACAAGGATCACTTAACAATATTGAGTTTACATGCATATTCATCAATCTAGATTATACAATCAGCCCATTTTTTTAATAAAATAAAATAAAATAATTAATTAATGATAGCCCATAATTAAAAAAATTCTCACATTCTTTCATTTGGACAACATTAATTATGATTTTAAAATTTTAAAAATATGTTATTTTAAAAATGACTCTCGGACTGAATAATAGAAAATACAGTATGTGGCTCACGATTTTTGAAAAACATATGATCCATAGATAGCACCTTGAAATTGATTCGGTCTAATAGTATCAATTATACTTAATCATAGAAGCCATTGCATCCTTTATTTGACACAAGACCTATCCATGGTTACGAACATTACTAATACTATTAACATGAGCCTTAATATGGTAGTGTAGCAAGAAAACAGCATCCAAAAAATGATCCTAACGTATGCTATTTTCATTGTCGGTACTCTAATTTTTCTTAAACATACTTGGATATAAAATAAGCAAAAAAATTTGAGCGGCTTCAACAATAAGACATTCTGTCTCACATACTCAATATAGTATCAAATGACGAAACAATACAACATATCTGAGACTTGACACCTGATCTCAGGTTTCATATAATAGGTACATAAATAAGAGATATCTCCAAGTGTACTAAAACAAATATATACACATAATGAAAAAAATTAAAATAAATATACTATCAATCTGTCATATCAATAATATATATTAATATTCATCATAAGCATATAAGATGAAAAAAGTCCATAACAATAAAATATCGATAAATCAAAATATAAAGTCATTTTCACTAACCAAGTACATCAAAAGAATTCAATATGCCCATATTTTCAACAAGTCTTGTAAAGCACATGGGTCTCAAAGCCTTAGTTAGAAGATCAGCCAACATAAACTCTATATTTATGTGCTCAACAGTTATGTCCCCTTTCTTCACAAGGTCTTTTATTATCAGGTACTTCAGCTCTAAATATTTAGATCCACTAAAACATTTATTGTTCTTTATAAAAAACATAACAGCTCCATTATCGTAATAGATTGTCAGTGGTCTAGTGGTAGAATAAATAATTCGAAGCCATGCAATATGATTTCTCAACCAAATAGTCTGAGCAGCAATCTCATAGCAGACAATAAATTCAGCTTGCATAGTGGAAGAAGCTGTCAGATTCTATTTAACACTCTTCTAGGATACTGCACCTCTAGCCAATATAGAAATATATCTTGAAGTTAATTTAAAATCATCAGAACACTCAACAAAATCTGAATCTGAATATATTATTAAGTTTAGATTATCAGATCTTCTATACACAAGCATATAGTCCTTTGTTTTCTATAAGTATCTCACCACTCTTTTTGTAGCAACCTAATGTTGGAAATCTAGGTTTAACAGATACCTTCCAAGAACTCCTACTATAAAGGCAATGTCAGGTCTGATGTAAATCTGAGCATACATCAAACTCTTTATAGCATTGGTATAAGGTACATTCTTCATCTGATATTTCTCAAGCTCATTCCTAGAGCATTGATCTTTACTAAACTTGTTACCCTTGGCAACAGGTATATCACATGGTTTATAATTGTATATTATTAAATCTTTCAAGAATTCTGTTAATATATGCCTTCTATGATAAATCCAATAAATGACGTGATTTGTCCCTATGAATTTCAATACCTAGGACAAAGATTGCCTCCTCAAGGTTTTTCATATCAAAAGTCCTAGATAGCATTTATTTAGTCTCATTAAGCAAACCAAAATTACAACTGGTAAGCAAGATATCATCAACATATGAAATAAAAAAGATAAACTTGCTCTCATTGATTTTAAGATAAATTCATTAATCAACTTTATTTTTCTCAAAGCCAAGAGAGATTACCACCTCATCAAATTTCAAGTACCATTGTCGAGATGCTTGTTTCAAGCCATAGATTGCATTTCCTCCTTCATAGCATCTATCCACAAATCAAATTGGAGACAACTCACAGTATCATAATATGTTATAAGATCAACCATATGTCCAATGTTATAGTCACTTTCCCCAAGATAGATAATGAAATCATCACAAATAGTAGGCCTCTTGTGTCTGACAGATCTCCTTAAGGGCACCTTCTCATCAGGCTGAACTGGTTGAAGATTCTCAATAGCAGCAAGAAGATCAAGGGCCTGAACATCCACTCTATCAATAGGTGCAGAAACTACATTCTCATGTAATATAGGCATAGGAATGGAGACAGTCTCAATCTGACTACTGTCAGTATTAACAGTTCGGAAAGATTCAACATCAGCCACATCAAGTTTTATAAATTTAGCAGTCAGTGACTCTACAATTCTGTTACCTCTCTTAAGACTATAGAACTTATATTCTTTAGCATGTTCTAGATATCCAATGAAATAACAACGACTGGTTCTAAGATCAATCTTTTTCTCTTTTGGGTTATATATTCTTACTTCTGCAGGATAACTCCAAATCCAGAAATGGTTTAAGCTAAGTTTCCTATCAATTCAAAGTTTGAATGGTGTTTTAGACACAAACATACTAAGAACTCTATTAAGAATATACAAGATAATTTTAAGAGCCTCACTTCATAGATATTCTGACGAGTTAGACCTACTCATCATGCTTCTCATCATATCCTAAAGGGTGTGATTATGCCTCTCAACCATACCATTCTGCTCTAGACTATCAGACATCGTATATTAGGCAACAATTCCACAATCCTATAAGTATTTGGCAAATAGATACATATGCTGTCCTGCCACATCATATTTGCCATAATACTCACCCCCATAGTAAGATCTTGTGATCTTAACGATCTTTTCCAATTATTTTTTAACTTTTGTTTTGAAGATTTTAAATTTCTCAAGAGCATTTGATTTTTCTTTAATTAAACAAAGATAATCATATCGAAAAAAATCATCAATAAACGTGATGAAGTATTTATTACCACAGATTGTAGAAGAATAAGATTCACTAATGTCAGTGTGAATTATTTCCAAAAGGCCTAAACTATGAGTTGCCCTTTTCTTTTTAGTCTTAGCCAATTTATCCCTAATACAATCAATGCAAGTCTCCAAATCATCAAAATCTAAGACAGATAGAATGTCATCCTTTATTAATCTATCAATTCTTTCCTTAGATATATATCCTAAGTGCTTGTGCCATAACATAGAGGATCTATCTGATCCTAGAATGCTTTGTAATTACATTCTCAATATTTAAATAAGCATAGAGATTATCACAAGTTAAACATAATTTATATAATCTATCATTCAAAATACCATAATCAATAATCTAAAACTTAAGTATCAAATTAATCTTTTCATCATAAAAATCAAAATCAAACCCAAGCCTATCTAAAGAGAAAATAGAAATCAATTTTTTTCTAAAAGAACGTATATAAAATGTATTCTCTAAAGAAATTTCAAAATCGGATCCTAAAAACAACTTGACAACTTCTATATATTATACTTCAACTTCAAAATCATTTTCTACTTTCAGTTTGACCTCATGCAGACTTGATTTCCACTTACTTATGAACCCCCACAAAGAAATAGCAATATGAGTTATGGCATCGCTATCAATCCATCAGGATTTATTCGGGGCATTGACTATGTTTGACTCATATCAAATAAGAGCTAGAGGCTTACTTTTCTATTTTTCTTTCTTTTCTATCCAAGACTTGAACTCATAGCATTGATTCCTTATATAGCTTTTCTTCTTATAGTAAAAATATTTGACATTTTTTCAATGACAGCTTTGGACCCTCTTATAGAGCAATTCTAACCGATGTTGTTATCATATCCTTTAGCATCCTGAGACTGTCTAGGAGCAGCAGGTTTATACTTTTTCTAATTCACAGAACCCTTACTAGAATGGAGTTTAGGTTGGAAGGAAAGAAAGATACTCTTACTCTTTTTTTGCTTAAGCTTTTCTTTTTCGACAATACATTTGGTGATCAAATCATTAGCACTCTAGATTTCATTCAGAGTATTATAAGCAGATTTGATCTGGGAGCATTTGGTAGATAAGAAATTCAAAGCATGAGGCATAAGAAAAGAATCAGGCAGATCAATTTTGAGACCCTTAAGCTTGGTTTGGAGATGAACCATTTTCATAATATATTCTCTAACACCCCCAATATTGTCATATCTCGTGGTTATCAGTTCTTTCATTAAGCATCCAGACTCAGCATTCCCAGACACAAGGTATCTCTATCCTATAGCATCTAATAGTTCTTTAGCATTATTGGTCTTTAATAGGCCACTCAGTAGATACTCAGAAATAGACCTCTTAATAGCAATCAAGCTACATCTATTAGACTTTTTTCATTTGATAAAATAATCCTTTTATTCAGATGTACTTTGATCATTGAGATCATCAGATTTATTCTCATGCAATATTAGGTCAATGTCAGCAATTCCAAGAGCAAATTCCATATCTTGCTTCCACCTCTTATAATTTGACTCAATCAAGGCTTTAACAATAATATTATTATTGTTCATATCGAATGAGACTGTACAATCAAATAACAAGAATGCGAAATATTAGTCAATGAGCATATACACAAACAATATAGATTATAAACAAGAGCCCAAACACAATATCGCATATTCTTCTTTGGGCAGAATATGCAATATGCATAAGTGCTCTTCACACGAAGCCACAAGAAGAAATACTCTAGCATTCAAAAGCCTATCCCCTTTAGACAGACAAATCTCGAAAGCTAGACCACCCTCACGACATAATGCTTCACGTAATTCTCAGTTAAAATACATAATAACCCTATTTTGGGCAGGTGATTGTATGCCATAACTAGAATATATCCCTCTCATGATGAAAAATTTCATAGATTGATATAAATAAACCACTTTAGTGATAAATATTCATGCCAACCCATAAAATTATCTATACAAAAAAATAAATACCTAAATAAATATAAGTCGGCATACTTTAACCACAAGTATGCTCATAAAGGATCAAGTCCAGAATAGGATATTAAATAATATGCACCCCACTGATCATATTATAGTATAATATAGCATTCCAAAGCCACAGTAACAAATTTGTACAGTTCAAATAAATAATTTAGATTTTAATCTATTTAACCTCTAAAAGGAAAGCTGAAAGTGTATACACAATTAGAAAAAATACATGCTATTAGAGGATCTGTTACGTGTCAAAATAATTTTTCAAGCTATTATACTTCAAAAAATATTTCAAAAAATGACATTATGTCACATAATTATAAAAATATCAAAAATTAATTTTTTAAGAACTATCATCACAAATAAATTTTTTTCAAGGACTAAACTAAAATTTTGAAGGATTATTATGAAACAATAAACTTCGATAGGGGCTAAACAGTAACACAGAAAATTTTGTACAATAAAATATATAATAGGGATTAAAATATAAATAATAGATAATTAAAATTAAATATTATATACTATAGGGATTAAAATGCAAAAGCGTCGTGAAACTTAAAACTAGCGAATCAGGTTCAGAATTCGGGTTGAAACCCGGAACCCAAAACCCGTTAAGGGGTTTCTCCCTTGGGATCGCACAGTGGAAAAAGGATGCCAAGAACCGATGGCGACGGGAGACCAACCATCGTCCTCTCCCTGGCCATCTCGGTCGGCCGCCGGTCCCGATTACGGCATGGAGGAGCCGACAGGCTCTTTCCTTCATCCTTTTTTTTTTTTTTGATGGGAGGAAGGGGAAGAACGGCACCTGACATCACCGCCGTCGCGGTCGCCGCCGCCTGCCCAGATGGTGCCATCGGCGTCATGGCCGCCTGCGGTGGCAGCAAGGGAGGAGGAGGAAAGCATGGCGGTGGGAACCGCCGCCCTCGATTTGCTTTTTTTTTTTTTTTTTTTGGATCCTCGGATCGGCACGGGAATCGCCACCGGCTCTCCTTCGGCTCCTCTTGGTCGCCGCTGGACCGGCTGGATCGCCGACGGCCTGCGCATGAGGATCCCCTGCGGTCACCTCATGGTAGGAGGAGGAGGGCACGGTGGTGGGAACCGCCGCCCCTCCCCTTTTCTTTTCTTTTCTTTTATTTTTTTTTAATTTTATGATCCGTCGGCCCCTTCACCACCGGCTGGTCTAGGTGATGGCCGGAACTTGATCCTGTCGGAGAGCCAGCGAGAAGAAAAAGGAGAAGAGGGCACGGCCACAGGAGATCCGTCCCTCTTCCTTTTTTTTTTTTTTTTTTTGATTTTTTTTGGATTGATTGTATCAAAATAAATTAATTATTTTATTTGCTTCTGATCCCAACAAAAAAATATTTTAGGCTAATATCAAATATATATTTTTTTTAAATCATATGCAAAAAATCAGAACATAAAATCATAAATATGTATATATATTCGTCATTAATTTTTAAAGCTCGATCATTAATTTTCAAAACTCGATCGATCATGACTGCTCAGTCGAACATCGAAAGTCAAATTTTTCTCACTAATTTTTTTAATAAATAATTATTTGATAAAATAAATCTGAAAATTAATCTCATGATATTCATAAAAAATAAAAAAAAAATTAATCATCTAAAAAAAATTTAATCATCTAAAACTAACCCTAACATATCCTTCCATCACAAACTCAAATCGAATTCAGACCTACATTATGTCGTCCGAACCATACCATCCAACATAAAATTTGCATAATTTATAACATAAGAATTACTTGATAATATTGAACTTACGTACATATCCATCCTGAGATCATATAATCAATTTATTTTTTAATAAAATAAAATAATTAATTAATTAATAATAATTTATAATTAAAAAAATTCTCACGTTTCAGACCCCAGTTCTTTCCCACCAAACGTCTCTCCAACCAAACGTCTCGCGGATAAATTAGTTTGCTGAACCACCATCTCTTCGTATCCTTGCGCATTTTTAATCTGTTTGACAGCTATGGGACTTACACCAAGCCTTCTTGCTATTTTATTGCCAAGAGACAATCTCAATTCCCCAGGCCTAGGTTTCCTCTGCTGAATAAAATTGTCACCGCAAGTCCACTAATCACAACTAATTCTTTGTTGACATTTTGGATGCGTGAAGTGGAAATTTACATGAGTTAGCTTCCAATAACGGCTCCAATGCTTCAAAATGAGCATCAACTAACACAGTTGGATGTTGACTTACATCACCTAATGGAAGTTGACGAAATTTAGTAATGGTAGCTCAGGTTGCTGTTATTTCTATTGCATTTAGCTCAAGTTAACGAACATGTTCAACTTCTAGCAATGCTAAATAGAGACAATAAGTAGCTTGCATGATGCAAAACATTTACCAGGATCTGTAGTTGAAGTTTCCACTGACATCGTTGTGTAGGGAACTGCGGTTACGGGATTAACATACCTAGCAACGAATTGGTGCATACACAAGGAAGGCCCTGTCTTCACATCAGCATTTTCTCCATTGCTGATTGTCTTCTCTTTCCTTCTGGAGATGCTCATCTTGCATCATGCTGCCCATCTTGCAAGGTTTGATAAAGATCTCTCCTAGGCGAATTCCATCGTTACCATGGTTTTTTTGGTTGCATATCATGAATCAAATTTCTATGCTTGCTAATGGTTTTGGTGTTGGGATTCTGCACAGCATTATTGGCGCCACACTTGTAGTTGGGGGTCTGTATCTCCTGTTGTGGGCAAAATCTAAAGACCACAAGATGATGAAAATTGTCATTGAAGGACAAAGCCATGCAATTGAGGGCTCAACTGCAGAACCATTGCTATTGAACAATGTTTAGCTGCATGCATTGCATATATAGCTAGGATCTTGTAGTATTTCGACATTTACCTGTCTCTTAGTTGTCACTTTGTATTTGATCGACATTTATACAATTTGAGATAGATGATTCCATAAGAATTGTACTCTCCTAGCGATCTAGTGATTTTCTTAATCACCATATGCTTGGTCAATCTTTTCCAATGTTGCAAAATTTGTTTGCAAGATGATTCTGTTACTGCAATACAATGGATTAGGCTCCATCCAGTTCGAAAACTTGGTATTCTTTCTCCGCTACAGGACATTCAAATTGGAGATCAAACCAGCTACTGGTAGAGATGCCTCACATTTCATGGAAGTAATACAGTAGCAGACTTGTTGGCTCGCCAAGCTATCCATGGAGACTTTCTACTGAGACCAGGTGATGAAATTTATGGTGATCTTCTTCAAATCTTAAAGACCAATGCATATGGCGTTGGTTTTCATCGACATATTTACCTGTTTGTTATCATTGGGTTTTGCATCTTCTTTCTATTTCTCTTGAGTTCTTATCTAGATGTACCAAAACAGAAACCTCTTAGAGCGAATTAGAATAAATCTCCAGGAAATAAAATTTTATCCGAAAGAAATCCGCAAAGAAAAGAAGAGTGAAAGTAATTTCCTTCCCAACATGAAACTCTCACCCGCCAATTACTCCTAAACTACTTGTGTGTTATCTACCGTCCAAATCTCATGCTTGGAACTCATAAATTGAGAACCCACAACTGCACTAGAGAATATGACTCTGCCATTAGGAAGGAGGCTGATGTGGATAAACCTTTGAAGTATTTGGATCACATAGCATGGTTATGACTCCATTTGTTCCGTCCACGACATCATCTGCATCTGTTCTTTATTGCCACTAAAAAGAGCCATGAAGAAACTGTACAGACCAACATAATTTAAGGAACCAACAGCACCAGTGTCTTGGCATTTCCTAGTTGGCTCGGGTTTTCTAAATCATTGTTTGTTACTGCTATTCAAGCATGCACAAGAGAAGAGCTTTTATGCGATCCTAGCCAAAAATTAAGGATAATTAGAAAAAATATATATAATTCACATATCTTCCCATTTGCTATCATACATGGCAGTAACATTGGTCCAAGTATATTGGAAAAAATCATTCTGTTGCTTATGATGAGGCCAATCAATCTGGTACTACTTATCAAACCCCATGTGATAATAACAGTATCACATATATAGAAACAAATCAATTCAACCAGTATTCCGTTACTTAACATCAAGGCTAATCAATCAACACCTAGGTCGCAAAGACCATTTGACAATAACAGTATCACACTGCATATACAGAAAGAAATCACTTCTAACATCTTTTATTTGACTAGTATTTTAGTGGAAAGCATTCCATTGCTTATACCAAGGCTTATTGATCAACTACTACCTCCCAAACACCATGCGAGAATAACAGTGTATGGAATGAAATCAGTTCTAACAGCATAATTTTACAAGTATTTTAATTGGAGCTGTACCTTCCAATAAGCATCCATATGGAATCAATCTTGACAGAGGGAAGAGAGAAATTGATCCATCTTTATGTATACCCTTAAGTCAGGTTTGGAATCCGGACCCAACACATTCATGCATCCCTGATCATGCTTGAAAAGTTGGCCTGTTCAAATCAACAATTTGCTCAGATAGATAATTCTGTGTGATCGTATACAAGAAATTACATAAAAAATCAACCACAGGCAAATGGGTTTCTCATCAAATTTTGCAGAACAAAAATGAACAAGGTTATATCAAGCATGCTTGTTCGCGATCTCGCTGGCGCAAACAAAATCACATACAAAAAACTCACCAATGCATTGAAGATTAACAAATAAAGTAGATATTGCTGCATGACGGATTCAATCATTTTTACGATTACATTTGTTTATCTATTTGATGATAAACACATTCCAAATGACTAGTTATATTCCAAGCCAGTGTGAATGCATTTCATGTAAAGATATTCATATCCTACTATGTGGGAAGGAATGTGTTCTAAATGAGCGTTTATTATTGGTGAATTATGGCTTCCACTACTTTTAGACAAAATAACATGAATGCTTTCTTCCCCACCCGAACAAGGTCCATGTGATTGTTCTTGTTTAATACATGCATAGGATAATCAACAAAGGAGATTACTGTAAGCAAGAAGCTTGTAGTAAAATAGCCATAATATCTCCTTTACCACACCAAAGAAAGAGGAGTTCCATTTTGTTACTCAGGAAAGAGTCTTGGTTGCACAACAACAATTAGCTATGAGCTCCAACAACAAAAAACCCAAACTGATGACACCATTCTGGTTACTCCAGTCAACAAAAAAGAAAGATGTGTTTCAATAAGTTTAGAATTTTCAATCGGCTGATCTTTCATCAAATGCACTATAAGTAAAAAATAGCATGTCATTACGAGGAGGCTTTTTTTTATTAAAAAAAATCAAGTAGTGCAGAACTTTGGCACCCGATCATCAAAAAAAAAAATGTTGCAAATTACAAAATACAGCTTTCTGCAGTTCTGTAAGCTAAACTCAAAGTTAGCTTACTTCATATGATCAACAAAAGGAATCAAAGGCTTTGAGCTAATTGACAGAGAGTCAAAACTAGTACATGACAATAAACATAAAAAACCTATTTCTCTTCATGCCCCACAACATTCTGATCTGAACTCAAGGACAGAATTGCTGTCATCCTTGTGCAAACCCTTTACAATGAGCACATGATTATGCGTTGGCATTATCAATCCGATGCATAATTTTCTAGTTGCAAAATGTGGAGGCAATCATACAATACTTGAAGAAGTAAAAGCCTTCCTAACAAAGGCATCACAATCTTCTTAACAGTAAACCAATAATAACAAAAAGAACTCCACCCATCATATTAAGAATTGCCATACTTAAGATCCACATATGCTAGTTAATTGAATTACATTGAAATAAAGATCATAATTGAAGGTTATATATTGAGTATTTTCTTAAGTCAGGTTGCAGTTATAGTTGTTACAGCCCAGTTTGTGAGACAGTTGGCTTTCGAGTCCTCTGGGATACTTTAATTTTAATTTTAGTTGAGAAGGGAAGCAAAGTTGTTTTTCTTTATCTATAAAATATAGTTTAGCTCTCTTAACCTTCTGTATAACATATGAATTCAAAAAGATAGTTATTGTACTCATTGCCTATGTTGTGAAATACTCATGTTCATAGAATCATTGCAAGATCGTGAAGTAATCTTGAACAGAGTGCATTCCAACCTCCAATCTTGGTCTTGCCTTGGCAATCAGATAAAAAAAACACAACATTTATCCTAATATATTAAAAACTACCCAATTACAAAACCATTGTGCGGCATCTTATGTTGAAGATAAGTTTACAGGAAAGTTTGAAAGTTTAATCCTACCATTCTCACCAACTTGATCGTTCTTCACTTAAGATCCATCAAATTAAAAAAAAAAAAAAATCGCCGATCTTATGTTCTCGCTTATGAATGAAAAAGGAACAACATGACAACTGTTTCGGAACTTTAAAAATGTACGGGACTAAAGAGACCCTCCTTATATGTGATAAATCCCAAACATAGAAAAATCAATGTCTAAAAATATCTCAACATCAAGGATCACTTTTTCTCGCCCTAATCACAAAAACGATTTTTCTGCATATTTTTGGCATAAATCAAGAAAGGAGACAGAAGTGATGCGATAGCTTACAGAGGTGATTCTAATGGATCTTCCTTCGCGGAGGTTGCTTCTGGGTAGCCAATTTATACATCCAAAAGGCCTAAAGCAGAGGCAACGAAGCTTAACTCCTTGATCCAATAGATGAAGATGGATCGCTTAAAAAAGATAGAGAAAGAGAAAGGGGATTCCATGGATCGAAGAAGAGGTACGCACCAAGGCCAAGACGTGGACAGCCAAGAGAACGATAACAAAGAGCGACGCGTTGTCCAGAATCCATGTTCCAGACGTCGTCGTCGGTCGCGCCTCCGCCATCGCCCAAATCTCCGAAGGTTTCCGGCGCTCGGTCGCTCGGTGCCGGCTAAACGAAACCAGACCTCGGCTCGTTGGGAGAAAACCTTGAGTCGGTGGCCCGATTGAAATACCCTGTTGCCCTTTTGGCCAAATACGTCCGTCCATCGGAGATCAAAAGGACACCAATTCCCAGAGCATACCTATCATACTAACGGGGTAATTTGGGTACGGCACTGATAGGAGGAAAGTAGGGCATACGCGTAAAAATCTATATTCAGTTTGAACTGGAGCCGGCACCTTGCCTGCCGGGACTAGTTTAAACTTGAGAGACGCACTCCTATATTTACATATGACGCCCCACTGGAAAAGGCTACTTGATTAGAGATCCATGTATATATATATATACAGAGGGGTTTGCACTAAATATTTAAAAGCCCTAAAAGGTTTTCTACCATGATGTTCTGTAATGACTGCAGCAAATAGTCAAACTATATGCAATTTTACATGAGACCATCTAAGAATATTTATCTATACAATTTAAATCTAGATTATACGTAAGTTCTACAATTTATATCGAGATTATATGTAAGTTCTGCAATGGTAAACTCATAAAGGGTACTCCACTTCCATGGAAAACTTCCTTCTATCCAATCTTTGAAATATAAATGATTAGCTCCATACGGTGACATGAAAGACATGAATAGTTTATGTTCTATAAGAAGTTTGATGAACAAGCACATATGTTGATTGTAAGAGTTTCAACAAGTCCCAACACTGATTATCCGGGCTAGTTTAAAGTGACATGTACAAATGATCACAATGAAAAAACAAAAATGAAATTGTGAGGAAATAACGCATGATAAAGTCCTATGGGAGAGATGTAAAAATGCATGTATAGAACTTGAACTAGTCCCAACAAGCCAAGTGCAAGGACTAAATTTAGCAACTTAGCTCGAACTGGTCTTGACGGGCCAAGTTCAGAGAAGAGACTAATTCAAAGTAAACATATGTATTCTTGTACATAACACCCTTATGTTCTTGTTATAGTTACAAGGTCATCTTTTTACTCTGTAAAGTCTTTTTGTTCTTTTGAATAAAAGCTTAGGAGGGGATTACCTTCTCCATTACTTTTCAGAAAAATATATAACACCCTTATGTATTCAGAAGCGACATCACCTATCTCTCTCTCTCTCTCTATCTATTTATTTATCTATCCATCTTATAATGATCAGCTCTCTCTACACTATTTTGCTGAAGATAGAACAGGATTCCTACATTGGCCTGCGGATCTCCACGTGATTCTCTTTCTTATCTTATAAATGAATGGATCTTTCAACTATATGCTGTAGCTTTTTATCTAATATCAATGCATTAAAAGACATCCTTTTCAAGGTTTCAACTTTCAAAAGATTGATGAGCTCAAAACATACCTTTTCCCTAGGTCAATGCTTGCTTTCTTGAATGACTTCCTTAGATCTAGCTTCTCAAGTAGCTTCCCATAGAAGAGGAAGGAATTGCTAGTAACGGACGAGTTTTGGAACTAGGCAGCATCTTGTCATTTTCCTCGTCAGAAGAACCATTGGCATTTTTAGTATTTTTTGATATGTTGCATTCTATATAGTTTTCTGATTCGCACGTTGTCATTGACATATCCTTTTTGATCTTAACATGAATAAGAGCACTTTTTTTTGTTATTTTTTCTATAAGAATTATGCATTTTTTTTTGCGTGACTATTAGGATTCTTAACATTTATTACCAATGCAGCATTTTTACAGCTTTTATGTTGAAATTATTTTAATCAGGATTTTAGTAGGTACTGGGGGTTTGGACAACAGGCAGCCCTTTTTCCTTCCCTTATGTTGAAGATAAGCTAAGAGCAAAAGAAATATTTGATCTTTAGATCTGTTGCAACCCACTAGTACTGTGCAACTTGTATGATAGTGATCCTTGAAAGTACCTATATCAGAATGTGAACACAGCAAGTTGCTGTAATATCTGCTGTCATGGCAAAAGATTGAGATACCGAAATGCTTCTATGTTACAGCTCTAAGACTTTTCTATACTCTGCACTTGTTGATCTTTGTTTTCGCCATTGTACTTATCTCTGCAACTTATGGTGGAACAAACATAGGCCTTTTGCACAACCAGTAAAATCATTTGTGTAAAACTAATCAAAAAAGCATGTAGAGGCCTTTGCAGCTTCGAACTAGATTAAGCCAACTGTAAGAACAGATTCTTTACAATGTAAATTAGGTGGATCAAACAGTTAATTTGGATGGACGACGGATGGCTAATGATGCTAAGTGCTTGTGACTGGATTTTAAACCACTCAGGGATCATCACATGGCCCAGACCCTATTTCAAGAATGAGTGCAACATGGCTACCTACACTAAATCCAGTCACCCCCACATCCTGTCCAGATGCTCATCTCATATTAGCTCTGCGTGTTTTTTTTTTTTAATGAAAAAATTGTTATTTTGTTGAAAAAATTGGCAAAACCCGATTGCATCCATTGAAATCATCTGCTTCAGGATTTAATTGCAGGGTTGTCATTCTCTACCCTTCTTGCCCTCCCCTGATCAAACTCTACCATGGTTCAAAGTAACAGCAGGGAAAATAAAAAAATATTACCTGGCCTTCTGTTATATATTGCTCCAAAATTATAGAGAGATCAAAGGGTTTTCTGCAAAATAATTATATATATATATATTCTTTCCTTGTTTATCTCCCGTGACAGCTTTGAATTCCTCTTCGGGTGAACCTCTATTTAAAGGGTGCGTGGTGGTTCCTGGTGTTCTTGCGCGGGCTTGGTTCTTGGCTTTCTCCCGCTGGTGTTCTTCCTGGCGTTCTTCCGCTGGTGTTCTGTTGGTGTTCTCCCTGGTGTGTCGTCTCTCTTTCTTCTTGAGTTCCTGTGGATGAAGGCTTTTGGTTGGTGTTCTACCTTTCTTCTTCTTCTCGGTTTCACGGATGTCCTGTGCTGATGACCGAATGCTTCTTCGGTTGGTAAGGAGGTATTCATCTTGATTTTTTGCCGAGGATTGAGAAAGGTATCTTCGTCTCAGGTATTCTCTTACCTTTGATCTATTGCCGAGGCTGAGATTGGTAGATCCGATTGGATCTTTGTTGCCTTCTATTCAATACTCTGTTGCCTTCTTATTGATTTCAATTTTGGGTATTTTATATCTCATATTGTACCTATTTTTTCGGAACGGATTTATAGTGGATTGCTCCTCCTCCCTGTAGATGTAGGCCCCTTGTGCCGAACCACGTAAATCTTGATTTCTTTGTCTTTGTTTATTTATGCCTGTAATGTGTTTGGCGAATTATCTCAAAGAGATTAGACATTAGATCAAAAGCCTAGGTCGATCCTATCCGGTGCGCGTGATCTCAATAATTGGTATCAGAGCACTTGGATGGCTGGTGACAAGAAACAAAGTTTTTCAATGGCTAATGATCCAACGTCTGTCTCTCACTCCACCACCATCAGGCATGAAGTGGCCGTCTTTGATGGCACGGGAAACTTTTCACTATGGAAGGTAAGGATGAAATATTTGTTGGTTAAAGAAGGTGTAGCAAAAGCCCTTAAGGGTATGGATTCAATCCCGAAGATAATGCGGCTGCTAAAGAAGAAATTAACGAGAGAGCCCTAGGAACCTTGTTTTCAGGTTTAAGTGATAAAGTCCTACGCAATGTTGTGGAACTAGATACAGCCAAAAGTGTATGAAAAAAACTAGACAGTTTATATATGGCAAAATCCCTGACTAATAGATTATATTTGAGGAGAAAATTACACACATTTCGCATGACAGAAGGAACTTCACTTAAGGATCACTTGGATGAGTATAATAAGCTCTGTTTGATCTAGTAAATGTTGGTGTCGATGTAGATGAAGAAGATAAGGCTTTGATTCTAATTTACTCTTTGCCTAAGTCCTTTGAGCATATTACCACTACCATGCTTTATGGAAGAGAAACAATAAGTCTTGAAGAAGTAGAAGCTACCTTGTTATCCAATGAACTTAGATTAAAAGTACAGCTTCAGCATCAGGCTCAGACTCCAGCTCAAGGTCTTACTGTTAAAGGTAGAGATGAACAGAAAAAGGAGGGACAGGGTAGAAGTAAGTCCAAAAATAGATCAAAGACTAGGCCCAAAAGATCAGGTATTTGTCACTATTGCAAAGGGCCAGGCCACTGAAAATCTGAATGTAGACTTCTACAATCTAAAAGGGAGAAGGAACAAAAGGATAAAGGAACAATCTTTGATACAGCATCAATTGCAGTTTCTTCAGGAAGTCATAGCAGTATACCAGATGATGCAGTGTTTATAGCTGCCTGCAGTGTTAGTCATGCTGACACTTGGATCGTGGATTCTGGAGCATCCTTCCACATGACACCTCACAAGGAATGGTTCTCTTCCTTTAGATCTTGTGAAGATGGTACTATTCTTCTTGGAGATGATGGTATCTGTAATATAGAAGGTATTGGAATGATATAAATTAAATCTAATTCAAATACCGTGGTCATATTGGATGATGTCGGATATGTTCCTAAATTAAAAAGGAACCTTCTCTCAATACATGCCTTTGACAGAGCAGGATATGAGGACAAATGGAGTAGAGGATCTATAACTATCAATAAAGGGGTATTAACTTTATTGAGAGATAAATTAAGTGGCACCCTTTACTACCTGGATGGCAACACAGTTGTTGGTCAGGCATCAGCAATACAATCTTCTATTGAGCAGTTGACATATTTATGGCACCAGAGACTATGACACATTTCAGACATAGGTCTACAGGAGCTGAGCAGACGTGGTCTGCTGAGTGGTCAGAAGATTGGTGCACTTGGATTCTGTGAGCACTGCATATTTGAAAAAAACACAGAGTCAGCTTCAGTACAAGCGTGCATAGGATAATTGGTATATTAGACTATATTCATTCTGACCTATGGGGACCTGCCCTAATTACATCCAAGGGTGGATCAAGATATATACTTACTTTTATTGATGATTACTCTCGAAAAGTCTGGATATACACCATTAAAAATAAGAGTGATGTATTTGAAACATTCAAAAGGTGGAAGTCTATGGTCGAGAGGCAAACTGAAAGGAAGGTGAAAACTTTTCGGACTGATAATGGTTTAGAATTTTGTTCTATAGAATTTGATAACTTTTGCAAGTCAGAAGGTATTATTAGACATAGAACAACAGTTGGTACACCTCAACAGAATGGTGTAGCAGAACGCATGAACCGCACACTATTAGAAAGAGTCAGATCTATGCTATCTAATTCTGGATTAAGTAGAGATTTTTGGGCAGAGACCGCTCACACAGCCTGCTATATTATAAACCGATCTCCAGCATCAGCATTAAGCATGAAGACTCCGGAAGAGATGTGGACAGGAAGACCTGCAGACTATTCAGTACTCAGAATCTTTGGGTGTCCAGCTTATGCACATGTAAGAGATGGAAAGTTGGACCCCCAGGCTAAAAAGTGCATATTTATTGGATATGCATATTGGGTAAAGGGCTATAGATTATAGTGCATAGAGCCTGGATCTCAAGGATTTCTAGTCAGCAGGGATGTGACATTTCATGAGACAACCACTGCTTCAAGGCAGCTACAGCCTAATTCTTCTCAGAGAGATCAGGATCGGGGTCAGCAGGATAGGACTGTTGTAGATATTGATCAGACTGTTAAATCACAGTAGCAGCAGTCAAGTGAAGATACTTATAATGAACAACAACAACAGACAGATGCAGAGATTCAGACTCAGGAGGAGGTGACATTACAAGATCAGGATCAAATTGATAGTATTGCCACTCGAAGACCCAGGCGTCAGATCAGAGCACCTCAAAGGTATGACTTTGAGATTCTGCTTGTGCTGAGTTAGTTATTATGCTCTGAGTGTTGCAGACACCATTGGTGATGAGCCGACCACATATCAGGAGGCTATTAGTAGTTCACGGGCTGATAAATGGACCATGGCTATGGTTGAAAAACTTCAGTCTCTAGAAAGAATCAGACTTGAGAGTTAGTCAAATTACCAAAAGGTAAGAAGGCAATTGGCTGCAAATGATCTTCAAAAGGAAAGAAGGAGCCACTCTTCAAGATTTTAGATATAAGGCCAGGTTAGTAGCAAAGGATACAGTCAACAGGAGGGTATTGATTACAAGGAGGTATTTTCTCCTGTAGTCAAATACTCTTCTATCCGTATGTTACTTGCTTTTGTTGTTTCTCAAAATTTGGAGCTGAACAACTAGATGTTAAGACAGCTTTTCTTCATGGTGATTTAGAGTAACAGATCTATATGCAACAACCACTTGGTTTTGAGGTTCCAAATAAAGAAGATCATGTATGCTTACTCAAGAGATCATTATATGGTCTCAAGCAGTCTCCAAGACAGTGGTACCGTAAATTTGACAGATTTATGGTCGATCATGGATACAGTAGATCTCCATATGACAGTTGTGTGTATCACCAGTAGCTTTCAGATGGATCCTTTTGTTATTTGTTATTATATGTGGATGATATGTTAATTGCAACCAAGGACATGTCAATCATCCAGAAACTGAAAGCCGAGCTCAGTACTGCATTTGATATGAAGGATCTTGGACCGGCAAAGAAGATACTTGGAATGGAGATTATTCGTGACAGGCAGTCAGGTAGATTTTTCCTTACTCGGCATAGTTATATTAAAAAAGTCTTGGACAGATTTGGTATGTCTACAGTTAAGCCTGTCACTACCCCCTTTGCCAGTCATTTTAGACTTTCTGCCAAAAACTCTCCTCAAACTGAGTATGAGGAGAGATATATGTCTAGAGTGCCATATGCGAGCACAGTTGGCAGCATCATGTACGCGATGTCTGCACTCGACCTGATATTTCACAGGCAGTAAGCGTTGTAAACAGATACATGGATAAGCCTGGAAAGGCTCACTGGTCAGCTGTGAAATGGATACTTAGATATCTAAAAGGCACTTCTAAATTGGGATTGATATTTACTGCACAGAGTAATTGCATAGTTACAGGATTTTGTGATTCAGATTATGCTTGTGACTTGGACATGAGAAGATCTTTGACCGGATATGTGTTTATTCTTTCTGAATGTGCAGTCAGTTGGAAGGCTACTTTGCAGTCTATAGTTGCTTTATCTACCACTGAAGCAGAATATATGGCATTGAAAGAGGCAGCAAAGGAAGCTATTTGGCTAAAAAGGTTGGTACAGGATTTGGGTCTCGAACAGGATTGTTTGGACATTCATTGTGACAGTCAGAGTGCTTTGCACCTTGCCAGAGACCAGATGTATCACGAACGAACAAAGCATGTAGATGTCAGGTATCACTTCATCAGAGATCTGGTAGAGAAAGGTGATGTCAGGCTTCAGAAAATTTACACTGCCTATAATTCGGCTGACATGTTCACTAAACTAATCCATGCAATTAAGTTTAGGAATTTCCTGAACTTGATTGGTATAAGCATTTGGTAATGCCCTGCGGGGCTTGTGGTGAGGAGGAGGTTATAAAATTTTTTTTTTTCCACATCTGATATAAAAGGTACAATATTTATCGCAAGGAGGAGGATTGTTATATATTGCTCCAAAATTATAGAGAGATCAAGGGGTTTTTGCAAAACGGTTATATATATATATTCTTTCCTTGTTTATCTCTCGTGACAGTTTAGAATTCCTCTTCGGATGAACCTCTATTTAAAGGGTGCGCGGTGGTTCCTGGTGTTCTTGCGTGGGCTTGGTTCTTGGCTTTCTCCCGCTGGTGTTCTTCCTGGCATTCTTCCGCTGGTGTTCTGTTGGTGTTCTCCCTGGTGTGTCGTCTCTCTTTCTTCTTGAGTTCCTAGTGGATGAAGGCTTTTGGTTGGTGTTCTACTTTTCTTCTTCCTTCTCGGTTTCACGGATGCCCTGTGCTGATGACCAAACGCTTCTTCGGTTGGTAAGGAGGTATTCATCTTGATTTTTTGCCAAGGATTGAGAAAGGTATCTTCGCCTCAGGTATTCTCTTACCTTTGATCTATTGCCGAGACTGAGATTGGTAGATCCGATTGGATCTTTGTTGCCTTCTATTCGATACTCTGTTGCCTTCTTGTTGATTTCGATTTTGGGTATTTTATACTTCATATTGTACCTATTTTTTCGAGACGGATTTATAGTGGATTGCTCCTCCTCCCCGTGGATGTAGGCCCCTTGTGCCGAACCACGTAAATCTTGGTTTCTTTATCTTTGTTTATTTATGCCTGTAATATGTTTGGCGAATTGTCTCAAAGAGATTAGACATTAGATCAAAAGCCTAGGTCTATCCTATCCGGTGCGTGTGATCTCAACACCTTGTTACGTATTAACATAGACAATAAAAAAAAAATCGAAATCAAAATAAAAAAAAAATATATTTTTTATTAACTTGAACATTGTCCAATGTCCACCCATCTCCACAAATATGATTGTGGATATTTGCTATATTACCATTATATTGAACATTGTCCACACATCTCCACAAATATGATTGTGGATATTTGTTATATTACCATTATAACAATGTTTGTGTAACATTATTAATGACTATAACACCTTAATTCTGTTTGTGGTAATTGATGAATTCAGTTTGATCTTCTATAAAAGAAGTAGCTGCCTGCTGTAATGGCAGCTTGAAAACTGCAGCCCATGAACAAAGTTGGTGAGCCATGACGGCAACAGTAGTTGCTTGAAAAGTTCTCCACAGGTTAGTCAATGCACAGAAATCAGCCCTTTGTTTTCTTCCTATCTAACTTGGACTTTGTCTTATTAATTTATAAGAAAGACTTGGTTTTCAGCAGACAGAAAACTAAATTTGTTCCCATCCATCTGAATCAGACTTTTTTTGCATGAAAATTCTGAGTATTTTACCCTCTATGTCTCATTCAATTATGTTCTTGACCAAACCTAGCTTCTTATCTTTAAAAATTAGTGATCGACTAGTAACTACAAACTATCTAGGAAATATACATTGCAAATAATTTTTGAAATTGGAATCTCCACATAACTACTCAAATTACATGGATTATGCATGTTCTCTTTGTCTAGCCATTCCCAAATAGTTGGGCAAAAGCCTGGATGGTTATGGTTAGTGCTTTTGTTTAGATCTGAACTATATATATTGGCTAGAGATCAGGGCAAAAATCATGTGCCTATTATCTAGGTGGTCCAAGAGATAAATGCTGTCATTGGCTAACAGTACTAATATAAGCAACAAACTTTTTTCCCTTGATCTAATTATATTTTATATTTTTAATGAAAAAGAAATAAAATTGAGGCTTCGATGGGGGAGTTGGGTGAGGTTTCAGACATAATTAGTTGTGACTGTGAGCAGTTATCTGTAGCTATCAGTGGCTGCTTGCTGCTTCTTTCATTGGTATCCCAAGTCAGCTTCACATTTACTACACTATGATTTTAGTGTTCAAGTATCAACTCCACTTATAGCATGACTCTAAGTACCTTGTCCAATTTAGCTTTGTGAAGTAGTTGAAAATTCTGGTCACTATCACTATAGAGACTCCTTGATTTTAGAATACATTTTTAATTTGGAGGAGAAGTGTAAAATCTGCATGCTGAGGCCTGAGTGTAGGTGAATGTGTAGATGTATATTTTCTCAGCTCTCCTGAGAATAACACTTGCTGGATAATCTGGTAATTACTTTTAAATTACAAGAGTGCCGCTTTAACTGATTATTTTGTTATTTTAAGCTTTTAAGCTTAAAGAAAGCTATGAGATGAGTCGCCCTTGCAGCACAAGCCCTGCACTTCTGGCCAAGCTACACCATTATTTTGTTATTTTGCAAGGGCTTCACCGGATCTGATTGACCACTGAATATTTCAATCTACTTGGGAATTTCCAAGTTCTCTTTGTATTGCCCTCAAAGTGGATGTAAGTTATTTATGAAGTCTTGTATTACTGGGGTTCTGTTCCATCAAAGGCTAGGGAAAGCTATCATATTCTCCCTTCTCTTCGAGGAAGGAAACAAGCTAGTTGTCAGATCATAAACGAACCTCATCTCAAAGTGACATCCGATGCAGGATGGTTGATTGAGACTTTGCTGCATTTCATTGCAGAATAAGCATTGATTCTTGACTTTAGCCATTAAATAGTATCTTTTGTGTTTTCAGCATTTGCTAACTTTTAATCTTCTTATCAGTAGTCTCCCTCATCATTTTGTATATATGTACTTTGAGATATATTTATACATGGCTACTTGCATGGAACCACTTCATATTGTTCGGAACATTGTTTGTAAATAAAGATGAATAGATGTGAACTATTGGAGAATAAATCAGTTATGACTCTCACTCTAATTGGTACTTGGTAGTTAGGTATTGCAGAAAATTCTATATAGCTGTGATACCATGTAAAAAATCTAACTAAGACCGATGAAATATCGAACAACCACAAATTCCAATAATCACTTAATATGGTACTTGCACCAATGAATTTGCATTGCCATTTCTTCTTGTGCCTGAAATCATGCATCTGCATCTGCCTGCACCCTAATTATCACTCTACTATTTTCTTCTGCTATGGTATCTATGCATTTTCACTCAGACACATGTGCACCTACACATAGCTGAATCAAGAAACGAACTGATGCTACATCATATATAGCATCCTCTAACTACTAAAATTTTTGGAGTAGCTTCAAGATTGTCTGTATAGCCATAGCAGGATCCAACTTCGAGTCCTAACCATCTAGCTTGTCAAGCAGAGATAACTAGAAAAATAATTGGCTCACCTTTCTTATGGTTCATAAACAAGAATACTCAAGCTTTCTTGGGCTCATCAACATCTCAAATACGAGTAAAGCTCCTCTCATCCACCATAACGAGAAGATAAAGTGTTGTTCTGGCAATTTCTTTTCCCTTTTTTGAGGAGAAGGGAGGTGAAACCACCCTGCATTTATCGAAAGTAAAAAGGACTATTTACAAGGTGAGGAAAGAAGTAATAACATACTCCCACAATTCTTGCTCCATCAATATGGCATGATGCAAGAACTCTAATTAGAATAATTGGTGCTGTTCTACTTTTCCATCGCAAAAACTACAGGTGTAGTAGTATAAGATTTAGCTGATAAGATCGGCTTACTCAAGGGCACAACAAATCGTAGATGGTGTTCAAATGCTTGCACATAAATAACGAGAATTACAAAAAGCTCAAGAACACTGCAAAGTTATAAATGCAATAAACCACCAAGCGCTCAAGATTCCTGTCAGAAAATTTCTGGCTCTAATACCATGTACAAAATTCCATCCGACTCTGATACCATGCAGAAAATTTTTGAACCATCTCGTAGTATACCAAATGGCATGGTTACTCGTCGAGTAGGAGCGACCAGCCTAGGATCACCAAGAACAAGCACCAACTATAATATATAGAAGGATAAATCCAGAGATAGAAGATAAATAAATTTCATTAATAAATGAAATATACAAAACTGGATCCAAAGTTTCGGCTTCTACTCCTAGAACATGTCATAAAATCTCTCTCCAATAACATGTGCATCAAAAACCAAAGCACTCCACTTCTGATCTTTTTAGAAGCTAAAGATTGCTCCTCCTTGAACTCAAGCAAGGATATTATTGGTTGTTTATTTAAAATAATTTTTTCTAAAGCCTATCTACACTTGGAAGCCAACTTTTGCTCCAGCTACTTTGTCGGAAAAAGAAAACTTTTGCTCCAGCTCAAATCCTAATCACTTCGATCTCAGCTAGAATAATTAACAAATTAGGATTGCATTCCTAGTATAACAAAGCCAAAGCAATGGTCTGTCAACAGGTATCAGGCGGCTCTGGAAAATAAATCATAGACAATCCTTCCGGATTACTCTGGTAAAGATGGGTTGACGTGGAACGGGTCAGCGGTGGTAGGGAGAGGGGATCCACTCTTTAAGGCCTCAAGTCTCAATCACAATTGGAGAGCAAACAAGCGTCGGGATGTGGGAAACCAATGTTTAATTTGAGAGGGATGGAGGAGGAATCACCTCGAGTGGGACCTGATGAAGATTGCGTCACACTTGAAAAGTTTATAATCGTATGATATTAAGGTTCCTGATTCTCTTTATTACCTGTGATCCTTGTAAATCTTGATCGCATGAATGATTGAATTGAATGGCTTCTTGTCAATTATAATCTCCCTAGCTTATATTTAGACTCTTAGAGGCTTTTTATTTCTAAACCATGTTTTTTCTTATATATTTCCATTTAGTCATTAAATAAGATTTCAATGTTGCAGGACATTTGCCTTGGCTGGACCTTGAACTTAAGTAGGTTTGTAATGGAAATCTATTGATATATAATCCTGTGATATGATTCCTCATAATTAGAATGCAATTAATATTTTCAAAGAAATAGTTGTGTCGGAAGAACAGGACAAAGAAACAAAAGAAACATCTCGAATATCTCAAAATTGCTTTCGCTGTAGTTGTTCTAGTAATCCACTGCCAGCACAAAATAAGGAAAGAATAACGAAAACATAGACACAAATGAGCCTATTCTTACTCCATAAGTCACGTCCTCAGTGTAGCACTTTACAGCTGGACGGTGAAATCTTTTCATATAAGGTGTATTTGGTTTGTGGCTGAAAATAAAATCGAAATTAAAATTAAAATCTAAATTATCATATTTTTCAATATATACATTTCATCATTGAAAATTTTTTATTTACTGGCACTTTAATGAGCTAACATTTTATTAGCTCATTAAACAACATCGAGTCAAATTATAGTTTAGTCTAATTTCAAACTTGGGCTGCAGGTTAATGCTTCAGACTTCAAATCCGGTCACTCATTCTTGAACCGGTCTGTCTTCCCCTCTCTCTCTCCATATTATGTGACTCCCACGTGTCGCACGACAAATATGTAACAGTGTGGGCCTGTACGAAGGAACCACCGGCCATTGGATGTACGTTTTTCTCGTACACAATATAATAAATTAATAATGGCACTTCACACGCAACGTTTAATCCGTCCAGCCCCAACCCTCACCACCCGCGCCACGTAACCCACCCGCATTAATATCCCAATTCTTTATTTTTTTTTTCAAAAATTCACGAAAAATGTTTTCTATTTGGGGAACCTTTTTTATATTTTAATAAACAGATGACGCTTCTCCTTTAAAAAAAATAATTAAAAAATTCCTTGTTGCCTCTTAAATCTCTTTTCTCTCCTTGATCTCTTTCTCATTGCCCGCAACCGCACGCCCAAACCAAGACCAGGTGTTCGTTCTCTCTCCTATCTCTCTCTTGGAGGCGGCCTGGGTTTGTTTTCTTCTTCCTTTCTCGGGGTTTCCTTTCTTCATTTCTTGATCCTTTGTTTATTTTTGGTTTGCGATCGTTTCTGGAGAATTGTTTCTTGGTTGCAGGTGGCGCAGTCAACGGGTTAGAATTTGGAATTTGGTTTAGTCGGGTGGTGTCGAAGGCGGAGAGGACGATGAGGAGATTCTTGGAGTCTCGCGATTTCTTTCCTGGCTAATCAGATCAGCTTTCTTCATTTCTTTAGATAGAATCTGCCTTTTTGATTCGATCTAATCGAGGAGGGTTTCAGAAAAAGAATTGGAATTTAGTAGGATGGGTTATTTGAATTCTATTGCTGGAATTCAGGCGGATGGCTCGCCCGTTAGCGGGGGTGGACTCAGGTCGCCTTCGTTCCTCTCTCTCCCCCTCTCCCCGCTCCCACCCTCTTAAACTCTTCTTAAATTCTTGGTTTTTTTCATAAAATGTTAAATTCTTCTTTGATTTAAGGTTCTGATCTTCTGTGGTTGTTGTGAGGTGAATATCTGATTTCTTGTTCTGATTCTGCGTAGATATGATATGAACCAAAAGAATTATTTGTTCTCTTCGTTCCCTGCTTTGTTAAATTAGATTTCTTCTATGAAATGCTTCTTTGATAATTTTCGGTTTATTTTTGAGTTTTTTTTTGACTCACTAAGAAGCTAAATAAATTTCTACTGGTTGATCTCTGAGGCAGCATTTTTACGAGAATATGGAGTGATATTTAACATATTATTGGGTATGTTTACAGGATAACGGGAATTTCTTCTTGAATGACAAAATTCTGAAGCCATCTCTATACCAGGAAAACAAAGAAAGTTCTGAAATATAGCATAAGTTCTTTTTTTGGTGGCACTAACGATTAGTTGTAACACAAATGATCTAGTTGATTAAAAATTCTGAGTGGTCATTAAATAGATTTTTTTTCCCCCCTTCGGTTTTGATTCTATGGATTATGAGACAGATTGCTTAAATTGGTAGATTTGCATGGTTACATAAAATATAAAACGTTCTGTCTGGATTTAGTTTGTTAAAGTTTTATAGCATGATGCTAAAAAGAAGTCATTGATCAGGCGCATGTATGCAAGTTTATTTGTCGACATATAATTAACTTTATGTTTGTTTTCTTTGTAACAGTCAGAATGGGAAGTTTAGCTATGGATATGCAAGCTCTCCGGGGAAAAGGGCATCTATGGAAGATTTCTATGAGACTAGAATCGATGGTGTTGATGGTGAAATTGTCGGCTTGTTTGGAGTGTTTGATGGTATGATTTTCTTTTGTTGCAGAGTACGATAGTTTATCTTTTTCCTTTAGATGCAAAGGTGGAGAACAAAACTGAGGTTATTGTGCCCCCATGGAAATTATACTGATTTTGCTGGCTTGCACCGTTATTGATGCCTTTGATTGTTCTTGAAAGGGTGGTCACATATTCCATACTCTTTTCTGATAACCCATTCTTGGTTGCATGTTTAGGCCATGGTGGTGCTCGAGCAGCAGAGTATGTTAAACAAAATCTATTCAGCAATTTGATCAGGCACCCAAAGTTTATTTCTGATACAAAGTCAGCTATAGGTGTTCTTTCTCTGTTCTCTTTACTTGCATGAGTCTTTTTGTGATGTTTCCATTTATTTAACATTTAGTTGCAGTTGATCATTTGGTTCCCATTCTAATTCTGCAGCTGATGCATACAACCATACAGACTCCGAGTTTCTGAAATCGGAGAATAATCAAAATCGAGATGCAGGGTCAACTGCTTCAACTGCTGTCCTCGTTGGTGACCGCCTGCTAGTTGCAAATGTTGGTGATTCCAGGGCTGTAATATGTAGGGGAGGGAATGGTAAGACCCATACGTGGATCACATCTTGATACAAAAATTATTTTCAATTAAACTTGCTGTTTTTGGATGGAATTTAATGTTCAATCAATTATAATTATTTCAACATAAATCACTGTACTCAGCTTACCAATCTTAGGCTTCAACAAATTATACTCTGGGAGCATTATGGGAATTCCAGTTTGTTGCACAAGCTCTTAATCCATATAATGACATTAATTGGGTCTTGATTGTGATTACGAATATGATTTTTCTATCCTGAAACGTGCGTATCTCATGGAGAAGTGAGTTCAATTCATCCTTTTCCCTCTGATGTTTAATTTTATTACAAACATGAACATAGAACAAATTTAAAGGAAATACATTAGATTAAAAGTAGTCAATCAGGGTTGGATCAAACCAAAAATATTGTTTAAATTTGACCATGATATTGCATAATTAACACCTTTGTGCTATGATCCCTGTCCATCTGGGCACTCTCATTCTTCAGTTATCCAGTGATGTCTTTAATTAATGCCTCTTTTTCCTCCTTGTTTTTTTTTGTCATTGGCGCTTGCCAGGCAATCTTAACCTATTTATCGGGGCACATATGTATTGCCTGAGAATTTATGGATATCTTTTGTTAAAAGCTTACGAGTGACAATGATGATGATCATTGGCCATTTAGACATTGAACTTCAATTGTGTTGCTCTTCCATACCTTTTTTTGGTTTCTTTTCATGTGACTGAGAATTTATTGATACCTTTTTTAGGTTTCTTTTCTCTTCCATTGAACTTCAATTATGTGTACTGCACCAATACATGACCGGACTGACATGATAGCCTATTTACTCTTGCCTAGAAATTAATGTTTGTCTAATAATATGTCAACAGTAAATTTTCAATGGGTCAATGAAATCTTTTTAGATGAACTTGTGCAGATTGGATATGTTGGCTAAATTTGAACGATGCAATAATGCAAACACAGTGATAGGAGACAACATGAAGGAGATGTTTTATGCCATCTTCTATTTTGCGTGCAGCATCTCTCTTTGTCCATTGTTTTACTTTTCTCTTTGGGACTAGTTTTGACATTTTCACAATTTGTTCCTTTGGAGCCACATTGGTTTTTACTTATGAATGTGAGGGTATGCATTAGATGTTGAAATTTTTTACCTGAGGCATATCTGCCATTTTGACAATTTGTTCCTTTGGAGCCATACTGATTTTTATTCATGAATGTGAGGGTATGCATTAGATGTGCAATTTTGTTATCTTAGGCATCTCTTTATGGTATGGTTGAAATTATTTTGGTGTAACTTGCTAATCTCTATGGTTTGCCTCTCTCAATCACTAGTTTGATTAGTCACCTTTCACCATTATATATATGACAACAACGTCTTTAGTTGAGTCAAAATCACATGTAGAAATGTTTCATCCACTTCATCAAGGTGAAAATCGCCTATATATTATTGTCTTTGTTTCAAAGGATATTGGATTTACTGATCTCCTATTAAATTCTGACACATTTTATCAGCCACTAGATGTGAAAACAAACTAATGACCTTGGACATGAAGGTCAGATATAAACTGCTCTGAAAATTCTATTTACCCTTTTTCAAGAATTTTGGTGTTTGTGCATTTACATTGAGAATTCATGTCAAAATTTGTGTAAAGTGGCTCCTGGGATATAATCGACAGACGAGAAAATTGTTCATGATGCTTGGTAGTTAAGCATTTGGCTTATTTGGGAAGACTGAATTTGCTCATTTTGGTGGTCATGTTAGGGCCTGAAATGAGCTCGGGCCGGTCCAAAGCCCATTGAGCTAGGCCAACTTCAGGTCGGGCTATAGGCTCAAAAGATTTCAGGTTGGATTTGGGCTTAAATATGAAGCTTGTTTGTTTTTCGGACCGAGCTCGAATATATCATTGGCCTGGTCCAAGCCCGAACAAGGCCCAACATGGAGCCCAAGCCCTAGCTTTAGCTTTCATTGGCCCCAGCTCCTAAAAACCACCAAACCACCCTCCCCTCTCCTTGGTCCATTAGAGATAGAACTTATTTTCGTTTCTCTAGAGCTATAGTCCATCGAAGACATCTCGCTCTCGCTCTCTGGCCAGTGATCGAATCCAGTTGCTCTCTCCACTTCGATCTTCTTGATATGGTAACCTATTCAAGTTTTTTCTTTCTTTTTTCATTCTTTGATCTGATTTAGATCTTATATGTAGATATTTTTCCCCATCCAATTTATGTTTATGACCTTGAATTCTATGAATTTAGGATTTTATAAGATCTATAAGTTTCTACATCTTTTCTATTTAGATCTTTAACCTTATTGGCATAATCATTGGAGGAATTCTAGATCTGGGGATTCTTAGCCAGATTTCTCTCGTTCTTGGTATCAAACGAACATGTAAACCCCAACATGTTTGATATTTCGAGATGAAAATAAGTTATTTTTAGGGGGATCGTGAAAGATCACTAGTCGGAGTATCTAGAATATTTGACTAGGCTTGTCATTGGAAGATATAGTGGAACAAGATCGAGAACTTGGAATTTTATGACATTTGTGGTTTTCATCTTTTTTATCTATTTGGATCTTAAAATTTATTAAGAAGCCTGATTGGGCTCAGGCCAAGGATTTCCAAAAATTTTCGGGCCTAATCCCGGCTTGAATAATTAGGGGTGTGGCTCGGCACAGCCCGGCCCATCTCGTTTCTAGCCCTAGTTATGTGGTAGCATGTGAAGCATGTTTCCCAATACCATTATTTAGCAGTCTAAGAAATGAGTTCATTAACTTTCCTAAGGTGTGATTTATCTCCCTAGATACTTTCCATGTTACTAGCGATAGTTGCGGCAAAACTATATTTATAGCCATGTACCATGCTTAGAGGGAAAAATTTTCAAGCTGGTTATTGAAGTTTTAAGATACATCAAGCATTTTTAGGAGTCGCACCAAATGCTTTCACTTGTTAATGATGTGTCACTAGCAGTTATGCAGAAAGGAGATTTGGTGTCTGAGTGAGTTGTTGGATCACTATCCCCATCTCTTTCTCTTTTTTTTTTTTTTTCCTTTTTTTCTTCTTTTTTTTTTTTTTTTGCCTTTTCTTGGTGTTTTTGCCATTGGTTTGCTAGCACACCTTATCTTAGTCCCAGTAAGCCAGTTACAAGTCTCACTAGTAGGTTATGTCCATTGTCCAACATTTTGTGGATGATTTATCACAAAAGTTGTTGATACCGTGTGACCATTTGGATTGATCAGTATTAAATCTTAATTCAAGGAAAAATGTGATTGTGCTAGTTAACATTACCAAGTTACAGTAAACAGGGCTCTAGGATGTGTCTTAAACGATCTCCTAATTTATCTTATTTTCCTTTCTTGAAATTTTTTATTTATGTTGGAAGTTGTTGGTTGTCTTTTGTATTTCTTTGATACAATCCACTGAGGTGAGGTGCTTGTAATATGCATAAGCACTATTCAATGCCCCAACCATCCACACATTGCACCCACCTATCGGCATATTGATGGGGATAAAAATCGGATTATTATTAATGTAATCCCTTCTCATATATGGATGAAAGGGTGTTTATTTTTTTTTGAGGTTTTGTTCAAAAGAACACTTGAGCACAAGGTTTGCACTATCGATTTTGATACCTGTACGGATACCATGTTGGTACATTGCTGGTATGGGTTGGCTTGTGGTACTGACAGTCGGTATCCCCCCAAATACCGAGTATCAATCACTACTGGTACAATATGGTACAGCCGATACAGGGTGGTATGGTCCAGTATAGCGAACCATGCTTGAGCACAAGAAAGTGTTCTTACGTGTCAATTATATAACATGTTGGTAGAGTTCGAGAATCATGTTATGTCTTATGCTCTCTGCATCTTTTTGTACAGCTTTGCTGATTGCAGTATATAATACTCTAGTGCTAAATATACATTGTTATAAAGGAAAACATTTGATGTCACTTTCAACAAAAAATTGTCCTGTAACCTAATACATCAGCCTCTTGAATGGCAGCTGATGATTTAGAACAACGGGTATCCCCATATTTTTTGAGCAAAGTTGGAAGAGAAGGAATGATAAGAGTTGATCTAGTGGTGTACAATAATCGTTTATTGCATAATTGTTAGAGGTGACTCTTAGAACACCAAATTCTTTAAGAGCAAGAAACATTAAAATCCCGTGCATTGACATGAATAGATGCTGGGATCATGTGCAGATTTTTTCTGATATGGTGTCATTAGTCTTATGGCTTAGTGGAAGCCTGGAAGGTCTGCATGCGTGCATGCACACCCACCCCCACCCACCCAATGCACACCCGACAGGCAGGCAGGCATGCATCCAAGCATATTTTGAAGAGCACATGGGAGAATGATAATGGTTTGACTAACGTTTTTGGGCAGAGAAATTAGGGAAGTGGTGATGGAGGAGAGGACAATATATTATGAAAAAATGTTCCTTAGACCATAGAAATATTTCAAATCAAGGGGTGCATTCTTCTTCTTTTTTTTTTTAAGATTTCTTTTCTCATTTAATTGTAAAGCTATACTTATTTAGTTTGGAGATATTTTTTCCTAAATCCTAGGTCACAGGAAGGAAAAAAACTACTACATGGTTATGAAATTTAGGCTGCTGTAGCTAAAGAACAGCTGCTTCTAGAGATAGACGACTAGGCAGTTGTATTCATCTCTAAGATCAATGACCATCTTCTCAAATTGCACATATTTTGGTTTTTCTTTTACTGTTCCTTTTCACTTTGACGGTATTTTGTCTAAACTCTAAACCCTATTGTTACATGAAGGAATAGCCATCTTATTGGTTGCGAAATATGAGTCTTCAGAACCAAGGAAATAGATTTATCTAGAGTTTAATGATCATGCAGTTGCATTCATCTCTAAGGCTATTGAACTAAACTGAAAGACAATCTTAAAGTGTGGATATTTGGTTGGCTTTACAAATGCTTAAACATTGTAGTTATGGTAGACATGATTTTGCTATTGGCAAGCAGATTGTAATTAGTACATGATTGTGAGAGCTTCTTTTAACCTGTTTGGATCTGTTTCTGGCCTTCATTTAGATATGGTTCTCCTCTGATGCATGCAGCTATAGCTGTTTCAAGGGATCACAAACCTGACCAAACGGATGAGCGACAACGAATTGAGGATGCAGGAGGGTTTGTAATGTGGGCTGGTACTTATTATCTTCTTCAGTAGGCATTTATCTCACAATTAGAGCTTTTCTATTATTCAATCCTGATCATCGAGCGCTTGCTCGGATTGTCTCAGCCCTTGCCACTTGGGCAAGGGCTGGGGGTTACTTTCCTGTTGGAGTCAGCCATCAAAATGTTGGTTGGGTGCAGGGTAGTAAGGTAGGGATTAGCCCTCTTAATCTCAAAAAAGAAAAAGTATAATTCAATTCTGACAAGCATGCAACTCCAGGGACATGGCGTGTTGGTGGTGTACTTGCTGTTTCTCGTGCATTTGGTGATAGGCTCTTGAAGCAATATGTTGTTGCAGACCCTGAAATTCAGGTACTGGTCTAGAATCAATAAGATTTGACCAACTTATTTGTTTCCAGTTTGTTCACAAGGCATATGATTTGCTTATTTATATATGTATTATTTCTTTCTTTCTTTATTTTTAACACAATCATGGCTTTACCTAAGGATTATTGAAATTTGAAGTTTCATTAAATGCTTTTTTGTAATAGGAGGAAGTGGTGGATGGCTCTCTTGAATTTCTCATCCTTGCAAGTGATGGACTCTGGGATGTCGTTTCAAATGAGGTGCATTTGGGAAAAAAGCTAATTTGTTTTGCATTCGCGTAACATTGATTTCTGTAAACTGAACATCTGAGCAATTGGTTTTAAAACCTTTCAGGAGGCTGTAGCCATGATCAAACCCATTGAGGACCCAGAGCAGGCAGCAAAGAAACTGATGGAGGAGGCTTATCAAAGAGGAAGTGCGGACAATATCACTTGTGTCGTTGTGCGTTTCTTAGGTGGCCAGGATAAGAATGTTTAAATTGCAGCAGGGGTAAAGCTCTCTGCTTGTTCTCGGTGAATGTTAGTTGTTTGTAATTTATAGTAGAGTATCAGGTTGGAAGCCAAATAAGAACTACCACTCCTGCCTTCTGAAAAATCAGCAGAGAACAGATTTCATGCAGGCTGCTGCAGTGTAGTTATCTTTGTTGGCTTTTAAAAGGGAAGTTGCACTGTCTTCTGAATCTCCTGGTAGCTAACCTAATGAAGTTTTGTGGGAGCAGCGATGGATGGACCTGTCAAGACTAGAACCTGTTTAAGTCTTTAGTCAAATGTTTGGCTGCATGTGGAGATCTTTGAGATGATATTGTTTAATCAATCTTTTAATGGCGTGCTCCTTCAAAATGTGGCCAACATTAGATTTGTTAGGATAAGCTTTATAGTTAGGCTAATTAGGAGCAGACTGCTTTCAGTTAGCTTGTTTTTGAAGTACACAGGTGCTGCCTTTCCACGCTCAACAATGATTCTTAGATACTAATACTAGCAATTTCATATAGCCGATTATTGTACAGGTTTATTTTGATCAGTTACCTGTTCAACTGCCGGTTTCTGCTGCACCGTTTAACATCAACCTTGGTCCTTGTTTAATGGTTATGCAGACGATTTCTGTGCTGCATGGTTAAAATAGTTAGAGCTGAGAGAATAAAATGATCGAGCGCAATGAAACATTTGAATAGATTGCGTATGGTACATTTCACAATTACTGAAATTAAGGATCTATAAAGCTAGCGTTGGTTGCACAATTTGATAATTGGCGAAACAAGATGCACGAACTACAACCTGCGGAGCTATGATCATCCTCCGTCGCTGCTTCAGAGATGGTTTGTGTGGAGGATAACCCACAACTCAGGATGAAATAGAAAGGAAGTTAAAAGCTAAAATTTAGATGTTGAGATCTATGGAACTTTAAAATGCACAGAAAATTGGCATATCCATTTTATTCCTTAAATGAGCTCACGGATCTGATTAAATCGAGAACCTCTATGTCGTACGTAATTGATTAATATGTTTGGACACCCAAAAACATATCAAAAAAAGCATTGATAATCTGTTAACAATCCACAAACTCTATATACACTCAAATTCATTTAAAGTATTTGACATCTCTCAAGGAGATGAAGAATGAACGCCATCATTAGTGTGCCTGGTTATATTAGGATTGTGGCTTTGGCAAGAGTTACATGGTACAATTTCCCATGCCTTGAATCCAAGGTCTTTTTATCAGAAAAGAGCGACAAGCGGAAACGTCTTCTTTCTCGAAAGATCATTCTGTGCTCATCTGCAAGAAATATGCAACAAAGAAAAAAAAAAAAAAACATGAATAATCAGACAAATGCAGAAAAGCATAAGGGGAAAAATTGATCATTCTGCTCATCTGTAAGAAATATGCAACAAAGAAGAACTAAAAACAAACATGAATAATAAGACAAATGCAGGGAAAAATTGATCGATGTACGGGAAAGTGGGAGCGTTGCTCAGGTAACCGCTCAGGAAAATCGTTTCCATCCCATCAAACATTTTCCGATCGGAAAATGCTTTCGACCGATTTGGGTTTCATCACCGCAACACAGTCATCCTCCCAAAGAATCTTAGGACAAAGAAAAAAAAAACAGTAATTTAAAAAAAAATCAAACCCGCCCGAATGAAACACGATAATCTAAGAACGAAAAAGCTAAATCCCTGTCGGCACGAAAGAAAATTAGTAGAAATAGGGGGGGGAAGAGAGAGAGAGAGAGAGAGGAGACGGCCAGCTCCAAGCCTCCGACTCTAAACAAAGCGAAACACAGAATCCCTAATGCGGAGAGGAGTTGATATGGTAGGAGTGTTTGGGAAAAGGGCCTCGAGCTCGTTGTATTTACAGGCATGCCCCCGAGGCAGCAAGGGTGCCTTTGTACGGACGTTTGCATAGAGATCTCTGTGCGGGCATTGATTTTTTTTTTTTTTTTTTTGTAGTGGGAAAAGGAATTGATCCGAAGGTGGAAATGGGACTGCTCTCACCTGTCACCCAAAGAAATTCTTTGTACACTGCCGCGGTGTGGAATGCCGTAATTGGCCAAGTAGTTATCATTTTTTAATATATATTTAATATTTATAATTTTATTTTTTTATTTAAAATTTTTTATAATAAAAATATTTTTTATTTTTATAATATTTTGTGAAAAAATTATGATATAAAAAATTATAATTTTAATATACGATGTCCATACAAAATATTATATTTTTTTAAAAAAATATTTTTATAAAAAAATTATAAATATTAAATATATTGTAAAAATTGATGATTACGTGGCCCAAACAGACGATGGTTACGTGGCCCAAACAGATGAAACGGTGCGCTCCATATTGAATTTTCCGCAGCGAAGACGGTGCACAAAGAATTGTTCCTGTTACCCATATTTCCCAGGCTAGAGAAAGAGAAAAATGGGTTTTAGAAATGATGCGGAAGGAAGGAGACTCAGATATGTATAGTTTTGTGATGGTCGTCAAGGCAGCATAAGACTACAACCATTACGATCGGCGAGCGATTCCATCATCTTTTATATCCTCACAGTCCCCGTCAACTACCACATCACCATTTTAATCCAAAACCAAATACCTTTCAAGTAAGAAAAAGATTAATAAAAAAAAAAAAAAAGTCAAACTAATCCCCTACTGCTACTACTGCAAGAACCTTAACAGAAAAACAGAATCCAAAACCAAATACCTTTCAAGTAAGAAAAAGATTAATTAAAAAAAAATTGTCAAACTAATCCCCTACTGCTACTACTGCAAGAACCTTAACAGAAAAGCAGAAGCAAGACTCGTGCACAAACACATATCAAGAAGTGGGAACGATAAGAAGCGCTCCTCCTCCGAGTCGCAATGGTTCCGACGAGCACACACTCCTTTGAGAGACGAAAGCCTGCGCCTCTTCGGGCTTTTTATGGACAAAGAAGCTTGTAAGGTAGGTCATGGTCTCTATATTGGTTTTTGACCGGAGCGCAGCAGTCGGTGAAGGTGCCAGCCTGGGACTGGGCGGTGCTGCCTTGGTCGCCAAGACAGCAACTACAAGTGCAAGCCATATTGCACGGAACAATCCTTTCAGCCACTAAGGAATCGACGCGTTGTAGAAATAGAGTTAAACGGCATGATCCGCTTGGTTAATCGTTTCTCTCCTGTTCTGGTATGCGAGACCTGATCCAACGGATAGTATGATTTCCATTTTCTAAGCTGGAGAACTTAAGAATTTAAAAAGATGGCGGTCTATGCTGCATTGCCTTTTCCTTTTTTTTTCTAAAGTAATAATTTAAATTTATTCATTTTATAAAATGGAAGAGTCATGCCCATTGCATGTGAACACATTCCCAAAAAATAAAATAAAATAAAATAAAATATGATACAACACCGCCGGAATGATAAAATTATTTATTTCACAACACCTCGGAGATGGAGTAAGCGGGCATCCCGATCTCTATTATGGCTTTGGGATGTGGGTCAACAACCAAGTTACAGGCTACGATCCATCTGCCCAGTTCCTTTCTCTCGATTTTTTTATCAAAAAAGATAGCGATCCACTTGAGTTATAATTATCCAAGTCTAAATAATTAAAATGAATCACATTCGTTTATGACGCCTTTGATTACTAGCTAGTTTAATTTCGAGCATAAACGTGACAAGTTTGAATATATTATTGTCATGGAAAATGGATAAGATAAAAGATGATGGTGCTAGTCTTCAGCATGTGTCATAAATCAACAATTTGATTAGCAAATATGGCAGGCTAATTGTATAACATGAATAATGCTATAAGGCTTTCGTTATATGCCCACAAACAGCTTCTTGCCATATGGCATAAGTGCTTATGTAAGGATACTGGTACAACTTGCTCATATTTTATAAGTTGCAGAATTTGCAGGTCCAATAAAACTTTCCATGTTCCATCTAAAAGGGCATCATTTTGGATAACATGTATATTTGATAATGACTTACTCAGAACCCAAAGTTTTTCACCTGGGTAAAATCAAATAAAATAATCAAAAAAAAAAGCTGTTGACCGTCTAGATTAGATTGGATGGCAATACTTTTTTTACCAAGTTACATGATAAATTAGTAACTTTTCTTAGTACAACTATAATTAAAATGAAATCTCGAGCCAAAGGAAATAAGAGTCCCTCCTTTGAAGTTCGGATGACCCAGCAAGGTCCAACCTTTATAGCCCATGAATTTTTAGCATTAATTTTTAACTTTTGTTGCTGATTTGGGGTGGAATTTATCATCCATAACCACGTTGGTAGGGTGCTAATGGCTGGATCTATTCCTCTTCATAGTAGCAATATTTTCAAATTGCATTTAGTAGCTGACTTCAGATTGTTAAAAATTTAATATAATTATCTGAATTATTATATTTGATATATTTTTTGGGTTCATAATCCAGATTGCCTTGGCAATCTAGCGATCCAGATTATCTCTTAGAAGATAATCTGGATTATCAAGAAAGGGATGGCTATCTAAATTATTACTACTTTGGTAATCTTATAATAAAATTTTTGAACATAATTATCCTTATAAAAAAATAATCAAACAAAACCCGAGAGCTGGCAGGTTGTCTTTGGAAGCCGATGCCGAAGCTAGATGATGCGATGTTGGGTGTGAGACTGGAAATGCCCTGGCAGCTCATAGGTGACGAACGAGAGCATTAACCGACGAATCCTGCAAGGTAGCCAGTGAAATCCATCGATGAAGGAGAGGGGATGGGTGCGGGTAAAATCGTGCTGGTACTCTCACAAATCACAGAGTACTGACGTGCCCTGTGATTTTTATTAGGAAGGGAAGGAAAGGGGACAATGACGGAGCCAGACCGCAGAGGGTGCAGGGGGCGGTCGCGTAGGGTGTGGGTGGTGCGGGAGGTGCTCGGGGTGGTGCCATAAGGGGTGGGGTGAAGGGGCGGGGGCTCGGATTCGCCAGAGCCGGAGGAGGGAAGGAGAGGGGACGGCGGCGGGGCGGAGCCACAAAGGGTTCAGGGGGTGGTCGTGCGGAGTGTCGGAGGTGCGAGAGGTGCTCAGGTGGTGCAGGAGGGTGGGAGGAGGCACGGACGGTCAGAGAATGGTGTCGGAGGAGTGACGGTAGGGGGGCGGTGCCAGACGACCGGGGGTGGGAGGAGGGGGAGGGTGGGGAGTGTGGTGTGCAGGGGAAGGAGAAAGAAGGAAAAAAATAAAAATAAAAATAATAAAAATAATAATAAGTATTAAAAAATAATAAAAAATTAAATAATTTGATTATTTAATTTAAAAATAAAATTTTCATATAATAATTTTTATTATTAAAAAAATAAAAAATAGTTTAAAATGCTACACTAATAAAAAGGATATTTTGAAAATTTGATGTTATATTATCAATAATTTGATTATCATACCAAACATATGAATCAAGATTCTTAGTAATTTTACTGCAACATTACCTACATATACCAAATACAGTAATCAACATTAGTATTAATCTATCTAGATTGCAGATAATTCAAATTATCAGATAATTCAGATTATCACTACGTGATAATGTATTAAATGCAACTTTAAAGTAGAGCTTACAATTGCCTGGTTTGGGATGCATTTTGCAATTCAATAAATATGGGATAGTGGGATTGTTCTTGAACATAACTCCAAAGTGGTAGTCCAGTGGATAAATAGCAGGACAAACTCCTCACATCTGCTGGTAAGAAGGGTGGGAGAGTTGTTCTCTACTATCCAAATATTCAATTACAGATTTTTTTTTTTTTTCCGAAAAGCCAATCAGCCGGCTGATTTTCTAACCAGACTTTTTGTAATTCTCTGATTAAGTCACTCTGGACTCAGGATCTTCCACTCAAGCTAGGCAAGCTGATTGATGCCAATGCCATTGGAATGATCTTCCAAATATTGTAACTAGTTTCCCCTCTCAGCAGCGGAAGAAAAAAAAAACCCTAAAAACCCGAGTCCAGTCCGAAGCTTGATTGGGTTAGCCCAGAGAACAGAACCAAGTACGATTCATGTTGTCGGTCGGACCCACCCGCACGTTCTGGTCTCCGCCGCCTTCTCAAGGCCGCCTCACGCCCTCCTTTACCTACCTAGCTCCAACCCAAAGGCCGGACACTGAAGTAACACCCAAATGTACCCCCGAGCGATTAACGTAATACCCGTCTCCTCTTGCCCATTTCTTCAGTCAAACCCGTCCCAGGTTAGGGGTATTCCAGTCTATCTACTCAGAACCGGCGCCCCCCTCACTGTTTCCCCCGATGACGGACCTCGACGACGGCCGGTCAAGATCTCCGCCGGCCGCCGAGGCGGGATCTCCGTCTCGGTGCCGGTCGCTTCGTTCCTCCGCGGCGATCGCTCCGCATCAGTAGGCTTCGATCATCTGCCCCATTCGTAGCTTTCCTTCATTCTCGATTGGGAATTTCTTGATCTCTTCTTGATTCGGGGCAGGTCGGTGTCTCGGCGGAGATGGCGGCGGTGGAGGCGGTGGGAAAGCGTGGCGCGGCGGTGATGGTGACTCTGGCAGCGGCGGCGGCGGCGGCGGCGGCCGCGGCGGTCGCTTTCTCCTTCGGCTCGGCCGTCAAGGCCTCCGCAATCGAGGAAGCATTCGTCAAGGATACCGTATCGTCCCACGATATCGTCATATTCTCCAAGTCCTATTGCCCGTAATCTCTCTCTCACACCTTTATCTATTGTTATCAGGAAGTAATTAAATTTTTCTAGAGAATTTAGGCTGCGATTTGTTCAAGAACAGGATAAAAATTTGGTTTTGATCCAGCCTTTACTATTTACTCTTGGAATTAGGGGGAAGAAGGTTCTTGATAGTTACCCATAGATCCATTTTGAACAGGTCCCGGTTCTCATATGATCTCATGGACAATGAAGCTGTTTCTTAGTGCGTCTCTATTAATTAATGCTTGAAGAGCTTTACTATAATGAATTATGAAAAAATTGTCCATGAGATGCTCTGGAAATATGATTGGGAAAAGTTGTTATCTTAGTTTAATATTCCATTGAAATTAAAAAAATGGTTTTGCAGTTGAATGCGATTGTCAATTTCTATTGGGATTTCGGACTCAGGGTTTCTAGGTAAAGTTTGTAAACATACAAGGCATAAAGTGTTGTATGGATCATTGGAACTAAAAAACGGATGGTGAGAGTATGTGGTATGGAAGTCTGAGATAAGTTTGGCAAAACTAGCAAGGATAGAATCATCATTCATATGCCAGAGGAAGCGTTGAGGATTGCATCTATTGTGAAATTGATGAGGAACTGAATGTCATGGTGTGGTCATGTGAGAAAATTTTGGACTTGTTTAAAAGTGTTGGAAAGGATTGAGAGAACCAAGAAACTTGGATATTTGCTGTAAGGATTTCAACAAGTTTGCTCTAATAGAGGATCAAATCCTTACTGGGAGTGAATGCTGCCGAACAGCTTCTAGAATTACCCAAGTGCATGTGATTAGGCTTCTCCATATTGATCATGAGAATGATTTTACTTAGACTAAAGAAAAATGGCACATTTGCATATAATTAACAACTACAATATTTCATAATCCAGCAAAGTTTCAAAAGAGAAATTGAGGAAAAATGTTGACCGTTAAGCCAATGTCTGAAGTATCTAGAGAGAAAGGCAGGATCCAAAGCAACTGGAATAAAAGTAACTTGATATAATTTTTGACTTTTTGAATAGTTCATGTTGTACTGGTAAATGTGCTTCAAATTCAAAATGCTATCTTTATGCTGGATGCAAGTAGATGGCAAATAAAATTAAATTTTAAACCACTGTTTTCTGATGCAATCATCTATTGTTTTACCATAATTTATCAAGATTACTTGAGAACATAATTTGATTTATTCGTGGTTTTGTTTGAGTTAAGAACTGGAACATATGTTTGGACCATTTGTTCAACAATTGTGTTAATGTTGCAATGTCCATGTTGCCTTGGAGGCACTCAAGTACTTGTGTTAAGCATCTGAGCTTGTTATCAAGGAGTGGTGTGCTACGTACAATTTTGTGCTGTGTTTTTCTAGCTGTAGAAGCTCTTACAGGATTCCCATTATCACTGGAAAATGTTCGTCTCATGGTTTCCTTGAAAAGTCATGTCCTACTTTTATTTATTTATTTTGATTCATTTATAGGGATCTGAATGTTATATTGCCCTTTTGTTACTTCAATGAGTGCCAGAGTACACCACCTGAACCTTCTTACTTACTGTTTACTGACACCCCCTCCTCTCTCTAAAAGAATTTTACAATCTTAGCACTTCAAAATCAGTGAACCTGATAAAATGCTCACTTGATAACTGTTTATGTTTATGCATTACTCCGATGCTTAGATTTTGGAAATATTTTCCCTGCTCCCATGCTACCACAGTTGTTGCCGTGCAATAGCCATATCCATGTGGTCATATGATAAATGTCAATATCTAGAAGCTTAGACATGCATGCTTCTCCATGCATGCTGCACCTGATAAGTTGCTCATGCTGCTGCCAATGAATCATACTTGCACCATCAAGTAGCACACATAAGTAGTTAGTTTTATCATTTTCAAAAATGACACTTTCCCTGATAATTTTCTGATTTAATTTTATCTTCTGCTCACCTCAATCTGTCTTAGTAGTTCCCTTTCATTTCCATTACTGTCGTTGGTTGTGGACAGGTATTGCAGAAGAGCAAAAGCTGTTTTCAGAGAATTGAACAAGGTACCACATGTTGTTGAGCTGGACCAGAGAGGTCTGTCTTTCATATCTTCAACAAAGCATGCCTATGGAACAAGTTTCTTTTAGACTAAATGGTTTTGTTGGGTTCCATCTAGTTTACTAATTGGTTACTTTTACAAATTAGAAATCACCCCTCAAAAAAAGGAGTTGCCTAAACAGCGGTAATAGACAAACAATGTGGTTTTGTTAATAATTAATGAAAATCTTGGTGCTTTTACTGTATTATTCCCTATTTCATTAACTTCTGGTGCTGGATCTCGATGCATACTACTGCAATCAAAATTGACTTGAGGAACATCAAACCACAATTCTGAAGAAAACTGTTACACCCATAGCTTTCAATTATACCTTTTCCTCTACACCACAACTGATAGCTTTGGTTGACTTATTTTGGAAAGGAAACATGGTGAGAAGAATTTTGAAGAACTCATGTTGTATGCATTACTAAATTTTTTTTTTGACAATTGTTGCTGTGAGATTTATCCTTTGTAGGTAACATAGGAACAAATTTCTTCAGATTATTGAGAATGTCGTAGTTGCTCTTAATTTTTTTTTCCTGTGCCGAATCACTTGCGAAGTAATTGTGGGGTTATCAAAGTAGCCAAGTCACTCAAATTTTACAATATATTCATGATTGATGCAAAAAACACTTGTACATTCAGATTAAATTGCTATTTCTTGTTGGCTGTGATGGTAATTTTACTGTTCTTTTTGTTCTTGCCCCTATGGTGCCTGTTTTCGACTGAATTAGAAACAAAAACTTTGCTTCTTAATTTGTAATTATCGCCATTCGTCCCAAATTTTTTGTGAAACTATCCAAACTGTTTCCAAACTCAGAATATTTTTTGCCTCTGGCTGAGTTGTTGCGGAAAACAAACTTGTGAACTGGTTGGTATATGATGTTCTAACCAATGCTCAAAGTAATAACATGATCTTGTAAGTCCCTGGTGCAGAGAAAGATTTCCTGTTTTTAGGCTTAAGAGTTTTAACATTTCCTTCTTTAGGTGGCACGGCAGAGATTGTAATAAAAGATATAACAAAGCTTAAATGTGCATCATAGGTGGCCCTAAACAGGAATTGTTGGTGAATGAGGATCTGTAAAGCTAACCTAAATAGTTGGAATAAGGCTTGATGGTTATGTTGTCGTTTAACATTTTGCCTACATTAGCTTTTTTAATATTTCTATGCTGCAAAGATTTATTATACTCTGTTAGCAAATAAATTTTGTATCCTTCCTAATTGTATTCTCGCTTCTTATATATTCTGCAGAAGATGGATCAAATATACAAGATGCCTTAGCTGTTATTGTCGGAAGGCGGACCGTTCCACAAGTGTTTATCAATGGAAAGCACTTGGGTGGCTCTGATGGTAACATACTAGGGTTTACGTCCGGTTTATCCTTTTCCTTTAGTGCACTAACATAGTATTCTAATTTTATTTACATTCTTACTGTGTCAGATACCGTAGAAGCATATGAAAACGGTAGGCTGCAAAGCTTCTAGGTATTGATGACCTCTGAATCCTCCAATCTGAGAGCATCTATCATTCTCTTTTCCAATTGTATTGTGTGTGATTGTAAGCTGAATGTTCTGCTGCATTTGATGTTGATATTTAAGTGTGTTGACTTAAATGCACACACTCAGTATTGGAAATGTATTTTCCTTTTAAGCAGACTCACGAAGCTACGTTCTTCCTCTGTCACAGTCTTGCCGGTTGGAACTTGAACCATCCGTAGATCCAACAACAGTAAACTGATTACTCTGATACCTTTCAGCTTCAATGCACCACCTCATAGATGGTGATTACATCTGGATTTAGAGAACGTTTGATTTGCTATTGGAATAGGAATCAGAATGTATTGAAACCAGAATGAAAATATCAAATCTTTCAAAATATTTGATTCATGATCAAAATCAAAATTAAAATTAGAATAAAAATTTGAATTTTAGATGAGATTAAAAATTGATTTTAGATAAATTAAATTATTTTTATTTTATTTTAAAATTAAAATTAAAATAAAATTTATTTTAATTAAATAGTTAAAATGATAGATATTATTTTCATTCTGATTTCAAATCTTAATTTTCTCCGATCAAACACTCTTTTTAGTTAAATTAGATCACTGGACTATTAAAGGAAAGAAGTATTATGCTGTTAAGGTTGGTCCTGTGCGATGGCCTTGGATGGAGTAGCTATAATGGAGGCGTGCGTTATAATGCTGGAATTTTTTTTTTTTTGGATATCAGCATTGTAATAATGCCTGCTGATGGTGCCTTGGTAACAGATGCTTTAGCTACAGTTACTGCAATGCATTATGCGACCGTCACTCTTGTCAGCTCAAAATGGTGTGGCGGTAATTCCGTGCTCGTACATGCTGATGAATACGTTATTGGTTCTGCCGTCTCGCCGATCGCCAAGATGGCATCATCAATGTGAAATTCGAATTTGATTCTCAAGGGGTCATCAGACGGACGGTCCTGATGATTCCTCATCTTTCCTAAATTTCCACAGTTTGCGGCGAACCAGTTTTAGTGGGTCAGGCCCGCCTGGGTTGAGCCCTCTCGCGTCCCAGCCCTCGCTTTTATTTATGCCATTCTCCCCGGAGCGGAGCGCCCGAAGCCGAAGAGAGGAGAGGGTGGGGCATGGAGGAAAACCGCAGCGGCAGCGCTGGTTGCCGAAAGAGGAGGAAGAGAGGGAACAAGTCTTCCCTCACGCCTCCACCTCCTCCTCTCGACCTCTCGTCCTTCGACCGCACCATGTTCCCCTTGCTCCTGGCTTCCGCAGCCAACCTCCGCAACCCTCAAGCCCGATCCATTATCAAACGATTCCTCCGCGCCCACCTCGCCCTCCTCACAACAAGAAGAACGGCCCCCTCTTCCCTACCACCCCTCCCCTTCCTCCTTCCCCAAAGCTTTCTCGCTTTCCTTCCTCTCCTCCTCGCGAGCAGGTATACTCTCTCTCTCTCTCTCTCTGTGTTGTGTGTATCTATCTATCTATCTCTCTCAATCCATGAGGATAATTATGATAAGGATTCCCTTTTGCTTTGGTTGATAAGATGCTCTTCTGTGGCTGCGCTGAGCGCAGAGGTGATCGGTGCCGCGGCACTCTGGTCTCTCGAGGCGAACACGATGATAGCATCCGATGATGAGGTCATTAAGTGTTTGGTGTGGGCACTGGGGAGCAGGAGCCATCGAGTGGCCGAGGCAGTCTGTAATGCTATCATGGATCTTTCTAGTTCTCCGATTGGGAGGGAGCGGCTCCGAAATTCGTTTGCTATTGAGAGGCTATTGTAAGGATCTCTGCTGCCACTGTGCACTGTGGTCTCTTATCTTCTTATCTTCTGGCATTTTCAATGTTACAAGATGACAGATTTTTCTCTCTCAGCTGACATAACATATTTTTCCGAATTTTTAGAGAATTGTAAAGAATTCAGATACTTTATACGATTGATTACTAAAGAATCGAACTCTCCACTGTGGTTCTGTTCTTTCATCGGATGTTTCTGAATAATGCTCCACTATGCTTGTAATTGCTGTGCTTACTTTCTGTGTGTGTGGGTCTGATGGACCACTTCATGATGAGTTCTTTTTCAAGTTCTTTCTTGATCTTTTTAGGCTTTTCCAAGTGGAAATCGAAATCCATCTGGAGCAGTGCTCATAGATTGCATAAATTCGATTTCTGGAATTTACTTTAATTTAGAAATGGATATGCACGCTGAACCTAGCATCTTGTAATCGAAGCTGTAAGGACTTTGGGGCATGGACCATAGCATATTGCTCATGCCAAGTTAAATTTTTCCCTGGAGAGTCACAAAGGCCTATGCCTACTGAGAGTGGAATTGGTTTTCACATTTAGGGACTTCTTGGGAAAACCCTGACTGGAGATAATGAAGAAAGAGACACAACAGGATAGAGGGAGGGAGATGTGGGGTGTCACAGGGCCTCATCCTTGCAGGATGAAAAGAAAGACCTCTCGAGGTCTTTTCTTTTTAAACCTCTAAGGATCGGGTCCATGATTCCCATGCTCTCCCTCTCCCTTCTCCCTTCTCCCTCTCACTCGAGGTCTTTTTTTTTTTCCCCATCTCACAGGGATCAAGCCTTTGATCCCCATCCTCTCCCTTCTCCCTCTCCCTCTATTCTTCCAATTCGATGCAATTTCTCCGCCCATCCCACCAGCTCTAGGATTTTGCCAAACAGCCCCTCATAATGTATTGGTGTTTTCTATGCAAGTTGCATCATTTACAAATTCAGTTCATGGATTTTTTTTCATAGCACCAATAAAAACTTTTTATTTTGCATTTCTATCTAGCAACCTCAGTCATGGTCCAGTCAAGCCTGACTTTTACATGCCAAAACATTTTATTGTATCACTTGTTGTTCTTGTTGTGGTTGTAGCTGTTGGTAACACTTTTTTTAAAAATGTGTTGATTTGACTTAACTTCTTGTAGATGTTCATTTTGTCAGATGGCAGCAACTCCTCTATATATTGATATTTTTCACATGGTAAAGAAAGAAAGCAGTGACTCTTCCAATATAGGGTCCATGAGAGATAGTATTCTAGTGTTAATCCTTGATGCAGCAGTACTCCTTATCAATACTTGCAGTGAGGAATTCTTGGACCAAATCCCGAAGGAATTAGTCAGACGATTTCTGCCTTTTTTGAGGGCACTGTGGGGCAAGATTCGATGTTTGGAATTACCAAGTAATTACAGTCAGCAGAAAAGCTTCTTGTGCATTACAAAGTATGATCTTGCTGTAACTATTTTTAGGCTTTCCATGAATCAAGCTGACCATGCAACTTGGGGATCTGATAAGGTCAGGATAAGTATATTTGGAGGAAAAGAATCTGACTTTGAAAATTTTGTCCTGAACTACTGGGAGAATTCACCGCTTATACTAAGTGGGGCATCCAAGAATTTGGAGAAGGATAATAATATTTTCAGTTCTTTGATCCATTCCTTTGTTCCTAAAATGACTGATGATGCCCTTGACTCAATTTTACCAGGGCTGGTTTCATGTCCGCCTATTGCTTCAGATGAAATAGACATTAATTGTTTTCTGAATGAGGTGAATGGTTCACTGGGTTCTCCAATTATGTACGGACAGGACATTAGGATTCTGAAAACACAGGAACTAACCGCTGGGTCCTTGAATAAAGATGTGAAAAAAGAGCTGCACCTTTTTAAGATTGATGCTGGTCCAATATTTATAGATGCAGACAATGTCCAGAAGAGTAAAGAGGCATTTAGGGATGGTTATACAATTGCCCTGAGGGGTATGGAGTTTCGGTCTGATAAAATTGCTGCTATTGCAGAAGGGTTAGCAGATCTGTTTGGTCAGCCATCTGTAGGGGCCAATTTGTATATGACGCCTCCTGGATCTCAAGGTCTGGCCAAACATTATGATGACCACTGCGTGTTTGTATGCCAACTTTTTGGGTGCAAGCAATGGATCATTTCACCTCGTCCAACTTCTATACTGCCCAGGTTATATGACCCTATTGGCAGCTCGCATGGTCCAGAGAGCAGCATGTGTGGAAGCATGCAGATTTTACTCAAAGAAGGGGACATTTTGTATATTCCTCGAGGTTATCCTCATGAAGCTCATACAGTCATTGATGAGTATGAATCTGGGAGTAAAGCATCTAATGACTTTTCCTTGCATTTGACACTTGCTGTTGAGGTTGAGCCTCCTTTTGAGTAAGTATTTTTTTGATTATGGTTTCAAATTCTTGTTGATATTGATTTAAGGCTCTAATCTCTTGTTGTAAGGCAGCAAGTTTAATGTTGATTGCTACTATTTGTAAACACCAACCAGGTAGTTCTATATAAGTGCAATCTTACCATTACAAATAAGCAGTATGCCCATAAATTAGGGTTGGCTTGTGGCTGCACATAAACATAAGTGACTATTATCACCCCATTAGTTTAGGCCGGCATGTGGATATCATCATTCTCCAGAATTGTTATTTGAATTAGAGAGAATTTCTCTGCATTGATCTGCATTGCATTGAATGCACGAACTCAGTTGGATGTCTCATATCAATGATTTATAGATAAAGGGTACTCGACCTCTTGAGAATTTCTATGTTGAGAACACGTTAGAAATGCAAAGAAGGGAGCTGCAAAATCTTTATCTTCCATTAGTATATAACATTTGATTTAACCACTAGTTAAAATGGATGTGGTAAAACAAGGAAGGATAGATTAAGAAATGAATATATTAGAGGAGCTGTAGGAATTGCATAAATTAAGGACAAAATGATGGAAAATTGATCAAGATGGTACAACGAAAATTTGAGGCTCCTTTAAGAAGTGATACTTTAGTTTGTGTTGAAGGTTGTAAAGCAAAGAAGAGGAAGATCCAAATTAATATGAATGATAGTAAGAATATGGAGAAACTTGGAATAACATCAAAGGAAGCCGAATTTAGGAATACTTGGCGAATGAGGATGCATAAATCTGACTCCAAATAGTTGGGAAAAGGTGAGATGATTATGATTACGGTTATGATTTAACTACTTCTAGTTGTTGTATGCCTAAGTAGATCATGCTTTATAATTATTAGTTCTCTATAGTTTTGCTAGCCAATTGGTGCCATTATGCATGTTTCCTTGTAGGTGCTGAGTCACCTTCCACTGTTCTTGTAATAATTAATTTGTACTTAGTCGCATCATGAGTTATAAGTGTTTTGGTTATTTGGATTGTTGTATACTCATGAGCAGCTTTGTTGCAGGTGGGAAGGTTTTGCTCATGTTGCTCTTCATGATTGGAATGAGAAGCAGAAGCAAGCATCATGTCAATGTTTTGATTCTAAACTAGAAATTTCAAGAACTATGCTTGCACTTCTGCTGCATGTTGCAATCAGGCTGATCTCTGATCATGATCCTATCTTCAGGAAGGCTTGCATGGTTGCTGCAAAACATTGGTCTGCTGATACTGATAAGGACTTTCATGTACAGATGCTTTTGTTGAGCCAAAGAGCTACATTTGGTTACATAATTAATAGAATTCATGCTAGCTCCAATTATATAGAGGCATTCAGGATCATAGAAACAGTTGTTCAGGAAAGAAACGATGATTCCTTGCAATGGATGAGATGGCTTCAGCATCTGCCTCAGCATGGAGATGTTGATGAAAAACTTGATTTCAATAATCTGTTGGGAGTGCTTGATGACCTTATTGTGTTGTATAATGAGGATAATAAGAAGGCTATGGTTGAATTTGCTCACTTCAAGTCCAAATTTTGTAGGTATGTCATATTTGAAGATGCATGTAAAAGCTTTGTTATACTGCTGGAGAAGTATAGAAAGACTAGGAAACAATATATGCAAGGGATGTGGTCACTCCATTCTAAAAACAGTTAGTGATAACTGTGATATTGTTCTCTGTGATCCAGGATTTCACATCTATTTATGTTAAATTAGTGACTTGTATATATGCGAGTGTAGGACCTGAGAAGTTCAATCATTCAACTTACGAATGTCCTCAATTGTTGGGCAGCTGTAAAACAATGACAGGCACCAATGTCATAAAAGAACTACATTTTTGGTTAACTTTTAAAGCTTGCTCAACTGCTGGAGTTGCATAGTTGCATTCGTTGTTCTAACATTGTATGGGGCACGCGACATGAGCTGAGGATGCGGTATCAGGATAATTTATTTGGATTTGGTAGTAGTTCTGGATATTGTGAGCTGGGTAAACACTCAAGTGGTTGAATCAGACAGTGGTTGCCCTTTCAATATCAGTATAATTTGGTTGGCTTGTGCTTTATCAGTGTTTCCCCATGAATCATGAGTAACAAAAATACTGAATCAACTCAGTTCTTTTAAGGCATCAGATTGAACATGATAAATTTGGCAACCATATATGCCTTGAATTTCTCTTAAAACCATAATTAGAAAAAAAGTGGCACAGATGCACAGAAAATGAGCATTGGTTTTGAAGGCTGCAAAGGCATCATGGCATACTGCTATTGGGTGTATGATTTGCTGGATCTGAAGAGTGAACTTTGAATATGTTGCTGTTACCGGAACTGTTGTTTTGTTCATGGGAGTGAGCAGTACTGTTTGCAGAGATGCCTACATTCATTAGGTGGCCATCCCAGCTCCAAGGTATGGAAAGCTTTATTATATGCCATTTAGTGTGCATCTATCTAGTTATGTGGATTGCAGATGTTTCAACTAAATATGTAATCATCAAACTGAAATATTTGAAGTAGCAAGTCTGAGCTTTAATTGCAGAAGTATTTGAAGCGAGAAGCACATAGAGATACATTTTTCGCTTGAATTGTTGATTATTCTAGTTCTAAGATAACTTTAGGAAAATATGAAATTTTGATTGGAGATGGGTATCTGCTTTTTGTGATGCTACAATCATAAGATGAGAGCTGTTGATTGGAAATTAAACTTTTGTTATACCTTTGATGACTCCAGTGAACTTTAAGTACATAAAGGTATTTTATTGGCAATGTTCATTTGCAAAATATATCCCAGAACAAATTCTTTTATTTGTCATGAAGTCTTGATTATGGCCAACTAGATTTTATCTGCTGTTCATTTGGATATACCAAAATTAAGGGAATTCATGTGGGCATTACTTATTTAAGTCATGATGAGGAAAGATATGGACCAGATATTATTGAATATTAGCATCATACTTTATAAGAGGTTAAAATATATATGTCTTAGGTATATTCATTTTTTCATCAGATTTGGGCAATTGGCACAAAGTCTTGAGGAGGTCATTATCTTTTATTTGGACTAGGTAATTCTACTGAGTGTGTCGCCCTCCCTTTTTCAATTTCTTTCTTCCTATTCTGCAATAATTGGTAAAATGCACAAATATGCTTCAGTTTTAACTGGATTAGGTTAAGATCCAATGTGGTTTAATCTGATGACAGAGAGACTAGTCAAAACTGTAATTGCAAGCTGCCATGATATACTCCCTGCAAGCCTGCAGGGTTTGCAACGAATTCAAGAGAATCTTTAGATAATTGATAAACCCAATTGCTGGTCAAACTCTACTTTTGTTGAGATCACAGCTTTATGCCCTGCTTTCTTGTGTAGTGAATTATCTGAAATGAGCAGGATGTCACAACCCAATTCCCGGACAGGATGGAGGTTTGTGTTTATGTTGGTTGAGGTATTTGGCAGGAAAGTCTCTGTCATTCTAAAAGATATTTCTTGCACAGAAACCTGCTGACTTTGAATTTTTTGCTCGGCTTGCGAAAGGTTCATGAGAATTATGATTTTGTCATATTCGGTTAGCGATTCTGTGAGCAAAGTTTTGCTATATTCTGCATGATTAACTTGGGTATGGTTTTGCTTCACCACAATCACATTATGCGGTTGTGTATGGCTAAGAGGCAATTCTCATGTTGGTGTTGAAAGGATGTTGTAGTTAAAGAGCATATGAGCTGGCTGGGTAATGCAGAGTCAGAATTTCTTTTATGAATTCCAAAATGTAAATGCTGTAGTCCTGCAGTGCTATAACCTTGCATTTTAAAAGTGCAGCCTTCAGCAGTACATATATCCTTGAAGAATGGTACATCAGAGGATCCATGAAGAATGGTACATCAGAGGAATGGTTCGTTACCCTTTTAGATGCACTTTTTATGTGGAAATGAGGCAAAGCAAGGGCTATGGTCTGGGATGCTTGGGCTTGGGCAGTGGAGAAGGATGTGTTGTCACTGCATGGTAATCTGCACTGTAAACTAGCCCTCCCTCGTCATCACCTTTGTGCTCTCCACCAGTAGAACCTTCCTTGGCTTCTGATTTCTTCATTCCATGAGGTATCTGTTACCAGTTGTAATTTTAAATTGTCTTTTTTTTTTTTTTGTGATAAAACTCAGAAACTCATCAACTAACCTTGGCTTTCCGTTCTTCTGATGGCTTTGATTCCAGAAAATCTAGCTCCTTCCCAAGCCGCCTGCTTAGAATTTGGTTTATTATGGTTGGAGATACAGAGGGTGGACTATCTGTGGATGGCTGGTGGGAATGATATATGGCCAGCATGAGAGCACACAAAATTACCACACACAGCAGCTGCTTCATGTTGGTGGCTTGAAGAACTCTTGGTGGGGTGGAAGAAATCGTTGAGTGGGCAATATCAACTGGATGGTGGAGAGATGTCAATTATTGAAGCAATGGGAAGAGAACATGATTGTGGGCATGTTCTGGATCCTGCTGTACCTATGAAATGGTGGCAGAACTAGGCCCCAAATTGACCTTTATCACTGTTGTCTGTCCTAGCCTCTGACCTCTACCTACTTTCCCCTATGCTGGTGGATAAGTTAAGCAAATGTATCCGGCTGATATCAGGACCCTGGCCCAACCCAAATTGGTTTCAGGTCTATCTTTCAGCTTCCATGTTCTTATTTATCTTCAGGTTTGTGTTAGGTCTGAATTTTATAAGTTAGGCACCACTTTTTGAAGCATACTTAACATGGAGCTTAATGTGTGGTTGGTGATATTATGCGTGGGTGTGTATGGTAAAGTTGATGACATTTCTCTTTTTTTCTTTCTTTTTTTTTTTGTGGTGATGACAGGGACTATGATGTATTATGGGTGGTGGAGACAACAAGACCACTCACAGAAGATGCCTTTGTCCATGTCTTTGTCTTCAACCAATCACAGAGGAGTTATCACAGACTGGCCAAACTTGATATTTTAATAATCGGTACAGACAGCAGTCTCTTAGGGAGTCTCATGAAGGAACGAAAATTGTGGAGTTTATTCTTCTTTCCTTTGGTTCCATATTCCGACTGTCCTATCCTTTTGCTCTGCTCAGAAAAAAATGTCCTTATCCTTGTCTTTTACAAATATTATGTTGAATGTTGGATTATTCTGCCTATAACATTATATTTTCGATAACTTCATTCAGAGTGTTGTATTTAGTTATCTGAAAAAAATGATTTTTCATTGTTTATCACATGGTTCAAATTTCAGGGTTGAAGAGAGAGATGACTTTGATGACCGTATGTTAGATTCAGAAAGTATACCCCATGGCGTTAAGTTGTTATCTTTTTGGATGAGGCAAATGTCTCTTTTTTGAGGGCATATGATCCGTCTACAAAATTTGGCATCATTTTTTAGCAGCACTAGATTACAAGCCCGGAGCACTCCAGTAAAAATTGTAACATTGAAGCATGTACTGCTGCTGCTGCTGCTTCTTCTTCTGTCATAGGGCTTAGTTGAATGCTTTAACGGAAGAGACTGAACCTCATCCTTTTTCACTCTATACCTCTTGGCTTTAACCAGAATCGAACCCTCAGCTTTTTGCCCAAGTGGTAAAAGATGACACCTGCTCAAGCGCTCATTGATCATATTGTATCACCTTGTAGGAAAGCAGATAAAGTGAACCTATATATAGATTCTTCAAATTCCGAATTGAATATGCTTAGTAAATGGTTTTAAAACTTGGAGGATGGAGTGGGTTTAGTCATACATTTAGAAAATTTAGAGTGGATTAGCTCAACTTGTATCAAATATACTACTCTTGATCTACAGGGAACAAATTTAATCAAGTTGGGCAGTTGATTTATCTTTATTTTTGTAATAAAAAAATGTGATCAAGTTGCATGCATGTTGTTAGGAGAATGAAAAGGAGATGAGGGAAAATCCCACAAGGTATAATTAACCTGTCCTTTTGACTCCAATTTTGTTTTTCTGAGAGAAAGGGAGAGATGCCCACCAGCACCAAGTTATTATCAAGGTCCCAATTCTTGGTGATACATATCGGGATAAGACCATTGGGACAAGTCCCTATCTTATTGGATTCGGTTCTCAACTCCTTAAATAGAACTTTGTTCCACTTGGTCTAATTTTATAAACTTCAGTCATTGGAGAAATAAAGGATTCGGATCATCTCCATTCTCGACTTGGACCAGAGAGGGTTCGTCTGCCAATTATAGCCGTCTATGATTGGCATGATGATCGTGATTGGAAGAGGCAGACAAGCCCTCTCCAGTCCAAGTCAGAACTATTGAGGAATTATCCTGATCGCCTGGGAGTTTGGTGTCGCTTGAGGAAGTCAATCCCAGTAAAATTAAATCACTAAGTGATTAATAGAGTCGTAATAGAAGCCTATTGTCACCAAAATGCTTGTGAAAGGAACTGAAATTGAGTGGTTTGAACTTTTGAATATTTACTCTTGGCTTATTTTTGGACAGGAGAAAAGGTACATGCAAACTCCAATGCTCGATAGCCAAAGACTTGGACCAAAAGAGCCTACCGAAGACCAGTCACATGTACACCAATTATGCCTTACATTCTACGCTATGAGGATGATTAATGTGTCAAACACTTAAAAACTTTGCCTTACACCAAGTTTTATCTGAATAAATGTAAATAGATAGAAACAAAGCTGCTTGCATGATGATACGTCCAGCTCAATTAATGCTTACATTGCCATATACGTTATATCGTACTCGTGTAAATGCTCATCAAAAGGCTGGAAAACGCAAGATATCGCAAATGCCGGGTTTCCCATCCTGGATTGCCGTGCGATTGGTGCCCCTCGAAGGACATGTAGCAGGTTAGGAAGCCGTCCACTACGCTGTTGATCGGTGCCAGGAAACTTCCATTTGGCTGGAAGGTGATTCCAATGACTGGCCAACTGGATCCTTTAATGTCACAGCATGACGTCCAGAGTGGGGGCTAACTCCTTGCTAGGTATTAGGATCGTTATAGTACGGGAAAAAAAACATCGTTAGTTTCGAATTGATTGAAGTAAAAAAAAAAAAATAATAATTTATATAATAAAAAATTATTTTTTTATATAAAATATTTTTTAAAAAATAAAATTATGAGATCCAAAAATAATCCATATCATCTCTAAACTATGAAGTCATAAATTAAAACGGACAATACCTTATATACCCAGTCATGATTTCTTGATCGCAATATTGGTGCTAGAAGGACGGTATCATCCTCAATAGACTGTGGGGTTTCTTTTACTTAAACATCATTTTGTGGAGATACATAGACTCGATCTATGGAGTACACAGATTCTCTATTCGAAAAGTTATGTTGTGGTGTAGAAGAAAGGACATCATTAGTTTAATATTGATTGGAGTCAAAAGAAAATCTAGTTTATATAGGAAGGGATTATTCTTTTTACGTGAGACTTCTTTTAAGAGACAATAGTGAGGCTCAAAAATGATCTATACAACCTCCGAACTATGGACCGTAGACTAAAACAGATAATATCTCACATATCGAGCTATGAGCTTCTGACCGCAATAAAGATGTTTCCTTCTAGATTATTAGTTATTCTCTTATCATGCATCGCATGCAGTTGGGCCAATTTGGGATTTTAGTCTTTCCCATCGTCTAACCGATTTTGTTCACAGGAACAACGTGTGCTTGGTACATTCCCTTGACCTTCTTTAGTGTTTTTCCACCAAAAGATAAGGACTGGAAAATTTAGCAATTCTTATATTCTGAAGTATATTATAATGCTAAACTATGTAGTTGCAAACATGATAGCTTTTTTTTTTCTCAGGTAAGAAAATGACTAATTTGAGCTTGTTCATACTACTATTATATATGTATTGACCAAGACAGCGAATCTTATGATAGATTGCCGGTGGCTCCTGGATAGAAGTAAAATAATATATTGGGCCGCTTTACCAGGTATGGAATCTACTCGTACTGTCTTGATCCTATGAAGCGAAGTATCTGGCGGACATGGTTGGGACAAAAAGTTACCCCATCTCTCCTTTTCACTGCCTTTCAATGTAGTCTTTTTGGGACTTTTAAAGTATCTAGAATTTGTATTCCAGTTTTCTTCTATCAAAATGTTCTTGCGAATAAACTTTTATCATGTATCCTCAGTATCTTCTTATTGGATCACATGCTTACTGATGCGGATAAAGTTAAAAAGCCATGACAAAAGCAAGTGGATCGAATGAAGCAATCAAAAGTAGGGATGAGTTCAACCCTATGATAGGAAGATTGGAGAAGCACGGAAGTTGGCAGATCATATCAAGCTTTTTCACAGCACAAGTTGAAACTTTGGGAGGTGAAGCCACAGGGAGATGGATCAATATTCGATGGAGTAACATGCCAAAAGAAGTATCCCTGTTCCCCTTGGCTTTTCACTTCAAGTCTGTCACGGCACCAATTATCTCCACCGTGATTTGACAAGATGAAGTGTTATCTTTATGACACTTAGGAACAAATTACTGCATCATCTTTAATCGGTATCTTTTGCTCTTTTTACCACCACAATAATGTGGTAATGTGGATAAGTAGAGCGGTAGCTCGCGCACCACGTTGTAGGCATTCTTCGAGGAGAAATCACACCATACATCATGCGCGTGCACCACGTTGGCAGTATACCACATAAAAACAAACCAAGATGGAATGAGTGGGGCAGCAATCCTATAGAAATCGAGATGTATGATTGATATGATGTACCGTCAAGTGGTGCACATGATGTACGTTATAATTTCTCTTTTTCGAGAGGCATAAAGGTTGGAGTTTTTGATATTGTCTCGACTCTAACCTTCCATCAGTAACAAAATGTGGCCAAAGTAATATAACATTTTTCACTGAGATGTAACACCCCGGTCCAGAATCAGCCACAGTCAAAAAAAAAAAAAAAAAAAAAAAAAAACAGAGGAGGAGGAAGACTCCTAGTCGGAGTTTTCTTCCTTCACGATTCCGGCAAAATCGGACTCAAAGAGTCCGACTAGGGTAGGAAACCTCCAGTATAAAGATCCCCCGTCCTCTCTTAGGAAATTACAACAAAAATTTTGAAGAAAATCGAGGGATTTGAGAAATTTTCTCAAAGGTTACCGTGGGTGGTTGATCGGAAGAAAGGGGGTCGTCGGAGCTTTCTTTGGACGGCGGAACAAGGTATTCCTCTTCTCCTTTTTATTCTCTGGTCATCGGTGTTTTTGGGAAGCCGGCGAGGTGCCGGTTCGGGCTCAAACAGGGATACCCTGTTTGTGTGATCTTTTTCCTTTTCTGCCGCCGGCAACAGGGACGGTGGCACTGCCACCGACAGGGTAGCACCGCCGGCGTCGGGATGTTGCCGGAAAGGGTGGCCGGAGGTGGCTCACCTGGCCGGATATGGGGGAGGCACTCGGAAAGAGCGCGGGTTCTCTGTTTTTGACCGCGGGAAGAAGGAAGAAGAAGAAGAAAAGAAAAGAAAAGAAAAAGGGAAAAGAAAAGAAAAGAAAAAGAAAAAAAAAGAAAGAAAAAGAGAAAGAAGAAAAAGAGAAAAAGAAAAATAAAGAAAAATAAAAATAAAGAAAATAAAAATAGAAAAAGAAGAAGAAGAAGAGAGAAAAATTTTCTCTCTCTCCTCTCCCCCTTTCTCTCTCTTTTCTCTCTCCTCTCTCTACCTTCTCTCTCTACATTTTCTCTCTCTAGATACTCTCTCTAGACTTCTCTCTCTCTTTACGGATTTTGTCTCTCTAGGATCTTTTCTTCCTCTCTGATTGCATCATGAACCCTAGGATATATTTGAATTAAAAATATGATGAATTGAGGTTGCTCCGAAATTCGTGCGGTAGGTCTGATTCCAGTCCGATCCTATTCGAAATTTGTAACACTTGATTCATATTGAGTCACCCTGATAGGACCTCTGATGATCTCGACCATGATTGCCTCATCGGAAGGATACGAAGGTTTCTCTCTCCACTTTCTCTCTCTACTTTCTCTCTCTATAATTTTCTCTCTCTTCATGAATTTTCTCTCTCTAAAAGTCTTATGGATCAGTGGAGGATCCAGATACATAGACAAGTCTTAATTTTGGTTAATCCTAAGAGAGATCCTCGATCTGTGTTATTAGGATCGATTATCGATAATTTTCTCTATATGTGATTTTTATATTGATCAGGGTTATGAAGAGATGATTGTCTGCATATGATATCGAGTGGAATATCTTGTTAGAGAAATTCATAAATCAAAGAAGAACATTGATTTCTGTGTTTGGATCAGTCATCGATAAAGGTAAGAATCCCTGTACATGATCACTATTATATATGCTATTTTACTGTTGGTCTTGCATCGTTGGTTTTGAATCGTCGGATTTGAGATCGATGAATTTATTATACCTGAGATACTGTTATTTGATTTTGAGCATGAGTATGTTATGTCAATATATATGTATCAAAGATTGATAGCATGATTATATGGATATGACATATCTGAATTGATTATAATGCAAGACAGAATTGATTGATGAAATCAACACATAATGATTAAATGAAAAGAAAGAGATATATGGTATGGACTAGCCTTGTCATGTGGAACAGCCGGACAGGAGCTTATGCCTGGGACAGCCCGTCAGGAGCTTATGCCTGGGACAGCCCCCACTGGCTTACAGGTGGATCAGCCGGCCAGGAGCTCATGCTTGGGACAGCCCGCCAGGAGCTTATGCCTGGGACAGCCTCTCACGGGCTTTGGTACGTGGGACAGCCGGCCAGGAGCTCATCCTGGGACAGTCTTGAAAGACTTTTTAAGTGGATTCGATCCGGATGATGACTGAGGTATAGAATTGGATAGTCCAGAGCCAGAAAGAAAATGTTAAAAGTCATGTGATTATGAAAAGAGAAATGAAAGATAAGGCATGAAACAATTGTTGAACAAAAGTGTTTCACCTGTTAACATATGATGATGCATCTATTTTGACAAGACAGCAAATTTATGAATGTTTGCATTATTCTGGACATTGAACATGAGATTTTATATTTTATTGCTATTCTTTATTTTCAGACTATATTACTATATCAGTGTGATATGGGAATTCTTACTGGGCTGTAAAGCTCACACCCCTTCATCTTTCTTTTCTTTTCAGAGATACAGGATGTTCATGATTGGCCATGGCTTAGATTTATGGGTGAGCAGATGGATAGATAGAGTGTTATAGTACCTAATCAGAAAACTGAAGAAATTTAATTTGTACCTATATAAAATTTTATGAATTATTATTGAAATTAATTGTTATGGATGTTAAGGTTGTAATATTTATTTTTGGCCTTGCATATTCTTTAGGGCTTGCTCTAAGGAGTGTGCGGCCATCACGTATCCGACCCGGGCGTTGGGTTCGGGGCGTGACAGGTGTTTTTGGGAAGCCGGCGAGGTGCCGGTTCGGGCTCAAACAGGGATACCCTGTTTGTGTGATCTTTTTCCTTTTCTGCCGCCGGCAACAGGGACGGTGGCACTGCCACCGACAGGGTAGCACCGCCGGCGTCGGGACGTTGCCGGAAAGGGTGGCCGGAGGTGGCTCACCTGGCCGGATATGGGGGAGGCGCTCGGAAAGAGCGCGGGTTCTCTGTTTTTGACCGCGGGAAGAAGGAAGAAGAAGAAGAAAAGAAAAGAAAAGAAAAGAAAAAGGGAAAAGAAAAGAAAAGAAAAAGAAAAAAAAAAGAAAGAAAAAGAGAAAGAAGAAAAAGAGAAAAAGAAAAATAAAGAAAAATAAAAATAAAGAAAATAAAAATAGAAAAAGAAGAAGAAGAAAAGAGAGAAATTTTCTCTCTCTCCTCTCCCTCCTTTCTCTCTCTTTTCTCTCTCCTCTCTACCTTCTCTCTCTACATTTTCTCTCTCTAGATTCTCTCTCTAGACTTCTCTCTCTTTACGAATTTTGTCTCTCTAGGATCTTTTCTTCCTCTCTGATTGCATCATGAACCCTAGGATATATTTGAATTAAAAATATGATGAATTGAGGTTGCTCCGAAATTCGTGCGGTAGGTCTGATTCCAGTCCGATCCTATTCAAAATTTGTAACACTTGATTCATATTGAGTCACCCTGATAGGACCTCTGATGATCTCGACCATGATTGCCTCATCGAAAGGATACGAAGGTTTCTCTCTCCACTTTCTCTCTCTACTTTCTCTCTCTATAATTTTCTCTCTCTTCATGAATTTTCTCTCTCTAAAAGTCTTATGGATCAGTGGAGGATCCAGATACATAGACAAGTCTTAATTTTGGTTAATCCTAAGAGAGATCCTCGATCTGTGTTATTAGGATCGATTATCGATAATTTTCTCTATATGTGATTTTTATATTGATCAGGGTTATGAAGAGATGATTGTCTGCATATGATATCGAGTGGAATATCTTGTTAGAGAAATTCATAAATCAAAGAAGAACATTGATTTCTGTGTTTGGATCAGTCATCGGTAAAGGTAAGAATCCCTGTACATGATCACTATTATATATGCTATTTTACTGTTGGTCTTGCATCGTTGGTTTTGAATCGTCGGATTTGAGATCGATGAATTTATTATACCTGAGATACTGTTATTTGATTTTGAGCATGAGTATGTTATGTCAATATATATGTATCAAAGATTGATAGCATGATTATATGGATATGACATATCTGAATTGATTATAATGCAAGACAGAATTGATTGATGAAATCAACACATAATGATTAAATGAAAAGAAAGAGATATATGGTATGGACTAGCCATGTCATGTGGAACAGCCGGCCAGGAGCTTATGCCTGGGACAGCCCGCCAGGAGCTTATGCCTGGGACAGCCCCACTGGCTTACAGGTGGATCAGCCGGCCAGGAGCTCATGCTTGGGACAGCCCGCCAGGAGCTTATGCCTGGGACAGCCTCTCACGGGCTTTGGTACGTGGGACAGCCGGCCAGGAGCTCATCCTGGGACAGTCTTGAAAGACTTTTTAAGTGGATTCGATCCGGATGATGACTGAGGTATAGAATTGGATAGTCCAGAGCCAGAAAGAAAATGTTAAAAGTCATGTGATTATGAAAAGAGAAATAAAAGATAAGGCATGAAACAATTGTTGAACAAAAGTGTTTCACCTGTTAACATATGATGATGCATCTATTTTGACAAGACAGCAAATTTATGAATGTTTGCATTATTCTGGACATTGAACATGAGATTTTATATTTTATTGCTATTCTTTATTTTCAGACTATATTACTATATCAGTGTGATATGGGAATTCTTACTGGGCTGTAAAGCTCACACCCCTTCATCTTTCTTTTCTTTTCAGAGATACAGGATGTTCATGATTGGCCATGGCTTAGATTTATGGGTGAGCAGATGGATAGATAGAGTGTTATAGTACCTGATCAGAAAACTGAAGAAATTTAATTTGTACCTATATAAAATTTTATGAATTATTGTTGAAATTAATTGTTATGGATGTTAAGGTTGTAATATTTATTTTTGGCCTTGCATATTCTTTAGGGCTTGCTCTAAGGAGTGTGCGGCCATCACGTATCCGACCCGGGTGTTGGGTTCGGGGCGTGACAGGTGTTTTTGGGAAGCCGGCGAGGTGCCGGTTCGGGCTCAAACAGAAATACCCTGTTTGTGTGATCTTTTTCCTTTTCTGTCGCCGGCAACAGGGATGGTGGCACTGCCACCGACAGGGTAGCACCGCCGGCGTCGGGACGTTGCCGGAAAGGGTGGCCGGAGGTGGCTCACCTGGCCGGATATGGGGGAGGCGCTCGGAAAGAGCGCGGGTTCTCTGTTTTTGACCGCGGGAAGAAGGAAGAAGAAGAAGAAAAGAAAAGAAAAGAAAAAGGGAAAAGAAAAGAAAAGAAAAAGAAAAAAAAAAGAAAGAAAAAGAGAAAGAAGAAAAAGAGAAAAAGAAAAATAAAGAAAAATAAAAATAAAGAAAATAAAAATAGAAAAAGAAGAAGAAGAAGAGAGAGAAATTTTCTCTCTCTCCTCTCCCTCCTTTCTCTCTCTTTTCTCTCTCCTCTCTCTACCTTCTCTCTCTACATTTTCTCTCTCTAGATTCTCTCTCTAGACTTCTCTCTCTTTACGGATTTTGTCTCTCTAGGATCTTTTCTTCCTCTCTGATTGCATCATGAACCCTAGGATATATTTGAATTAAAAATATGATGAATTGAGGTTGCTCCGAAATTCGTGCGGTAGGTCTGATTCCAGTCCGATCCTATTCGAAATTTGTAACACTTGATTCATATTGAGTCAGCCTGATAGGACCTCTGATGATCTCGACCATGATTGCCTCATCGGAAGGATACGATGGTTTCTCTCTCCACTTTCTCTCTCTACTTTCTCTCTCTATAATTTTCTCTCTCTTCATGAATTTTCTCTCTCTAAAAGTCTTATGGATCAGTGGAGGATCCAGATACATAGACAAGTCCTAATTTTGGTTAATCCTAAGAGAGATCCTCGATCTGTGTTATTAGGATCGATTATCGATAATTTTTTCTATATGTGATTTTTATATTGATCAGGGTTATGAAGAGATGATTGTCTGCATATGATATCGAGTGGAATATCTTGTTAGAGAAATTCATAAATCAAAGAAGAACATTGATTTCTGTGTTTGGATCAGTCATCGGTAAAGGTAAGAATCCCTGTACGTGATCACTATTATATATGCTATTTTACTGTTGGTCTTGCATCGTAGGTTTTGAATCGTCGGATTTGAGATCGATGAATTTATTATACCTGAGATACTGTTATTTGATTTTGAGCATGAGTATGTTATGTCAATATATATGTATCAAAGATTGATAGCATGATTATATGGATATGACATATCTGAATTGATTATAATGCAAGACAGAATTGATTGATGAAATCAACACATAATGATTAAATGAAAAGAAAGAGATATATGGTATGGACTAGCCTTGTCATGTGGAACAGCCGGCCAGGAGCTTATGCCTGGGACAGCCCGCCAGGAGCTTATGCCTGGGACAGCCTCTCACGGGCTTTGGTACGTGGGATAGCCGGCCAGGAGCTCATCCTGGGACAGTCTTGAAAGACTTTTTAAGTGGATTCGATCCGGATGATGACTGAGGTATAGAATTGGATAGTCCAGAGGCAGAAAGAAAATGTTAAAGTCATGTGATTATGAAAAGAGAAATGAAAGATAAGGCATGAAACAATTGTTGAACAAAAGTGTTTCACCTGTTAACATATGATGATGCATCTATTTTGATAAGACAGCAAATTTATGAATGTTTGCATTATTCTGGACATTGAACATGAGATTTTATATTTTATTGCTATTCTTTATTTTCAGACTATATTACTATATCAGTGTGATATGGGAATTCTTACTGGGCTGTAAAGCTCACACCCCTTCATCTTTCTTTTCTTTTCAGAGATACAGGATGTTCATGATTGGCCATGGCTTAGATTTATGGGTGAGCAGATGGATAGATAGAGTGTTATAGTACCTGATCAGAGAACTGAAGAAATTTAATTTGTACCTATACAAAATTTTATGAATTATTGTTGAAATTAATTGTTATGGATGTTAAGGTTGTAATATTTATTTTTGGCCTTGCATATTCTTTAGGGCTTGCTCTAAGGAGTGTGCGGCCATCACGTATCCGATCCGGGTGTTGGGTTCGGGGCGTGACAGAATGGTATCAGAGCATAGGTTATGATCATTAGGGATTATGATATAAGTGATTGGAATATTACAGAGTGATATCAGAGCTTAGGTTATGAACATTGGAGATTACGATATAAATGATTAGGATGTGATAGAATAATATCATAGCTCAGATTTAAGGTCACCCGAGATTATAAAGAAATATTAAAACTTTATGTAAGATCAGTAGGATATGACAGAGTGACATCTGAGCTTAGAGCTTAGGTTACGTTCATTTGGAGATAATGATACAAGTGATTAGGATATGACAGAACAGTACTAGAGCCCAAGTTTAAGGTCACTAGGGATTGTCATATAAGTGATATCAAAATTTTGAGATTATAATCGATAGAGTATGATAGATAATATCATAGTTTAAGGTTATAATCATTAAGGATGTAATAGACTGATATTACAATTTAGGTTATGATCATTAGAGAATATAATTTAAGTGGTATTTAAGCTTAAGCTTATAATTATTTGAAATTATGACTTTAGTGATATTTAAACTTAGG